>NW_015390049.1:73026-89635 GCF_001527695.2 Protobothrops mucrosquamatus
GAAGAAGAAGAAGAAGAAGAAGAAGAAGAAGAAGAAGAAGAAGAAGAAGAAGAAGAAGAAGAAGAAGAAGAAGAAGAAGAAGAAGAAGAAGAAGAAGAAGAAGAAGAAGAAGAAGAAGAAGAAGAAGAAGAAGAAGAAGAAGAAGAAGAAGAAGAAGAAGAAGAAGAAGAAGAAGAAGAAGAAGAAGTAGAAGAAGAAGTAGTAGTAGTAGTAGTTGGAGGGGAAGAAGAAGAAGTAGTAGTAGTAGTAGTTGGAAGGGACCTTGGAGGCAGGGGGTTGGTTTGTTTCGGATTTCATTTGCTGCATGAGCCTAGTGCTTTTTAAATAATGTTTAAGTGATACATTGATATTTTGTGTGAATTAAACCAGCTATTGTGGCTTAATCAAATCATGCTTAAATAAACCAGAGTTCCATCTTTCCTCTCAGATCAATGAATCTTCCAGCAAATTGCTGTCTTTGACTGGAATTGCCTTCTGAGAGATTCAGATTCTTCCCAGATCTTCATACATGTAAAATTGCGAAGTATTTTATATACGTGAATCATTTAACCAGTTTCAGACCTGGATATCCAAAAGAGAACCCAGGGAGGTCTTGCTGATGTAGGCAAAGCAAACTCTGTGTCTCTATAGCTTGTAGATAGGAGAAAGGGACACCATCACCCAAAACAAACCAATACTTTTGATTGTTTGGGATATTGGCACAATGCACAATAAAATACAGAATGTTTGGCTTAAATTGGGTGAGCTCTCTACCCTAGAAAATATTCCCTAACACATAAAATAAGTTCCTGCATTTTTACACTTTGCAGAATTTTTTTTTTTTTAAAAAAGGCAAATAGACCACACCTGGTTGCAAATACCCAGGACTAATAATAAAGCCAAATAAACAGGTAAGCAAAGGAATAAACTGTATTCTTTAGCTCAGGGGTCTTCAAACTTGGCCCTTTTATGACTTGTGGACTTCAACTCCCAGAATTCCTCCGCCAGCGTGCCTGGCTGAAGAATTCTGGGAGTTGAAGTCACCAAGTCACAAAAAGGGCCAACTTTGAAGACCCCTGCTTTAATTGATGAGTGAAATGGAAGCAACATTTCAACTATCAAATCTCCACATTCCCTTTTTTTAAGTTTTTTTTTTTTTTTTAACCAAAGATGGCATTCCTTCCCTATAATAAGAGGGGGTTTGGGGGTGTTTTTTTTTTTGACCAGAAACACAGTTATTAAAGGGGAAAATGACATGTCTTCCCAAGCAGTTATAACATTTTTCCTGGTAGCAATTTATCTGCTTCAGGGCTAACGTTGGGCTTCATTTCCCTTACAGCTCCTGATTTAGCTTCCAGTCCTTCTGTTTTAAAAGGTTTCTTTTTCTTTTTCAACAAATTGTATTAATTTTTCAAATTTTAACAACCAGGTAATTAGGAAGCAGCGTGGTGATAGGGTAATCAATAATCCAATAACAGAGTGATACATAGATATCTCAGTTTATATCAATAAAGGTTCCCTCTCTATTTCCTTTAAGTATTATATCATATTCATATTAGTACATTTCTAGCTAAAGTTCAATCAATCTACACATTTATCAATAACCTTTTAGTTATACATATCCAAGTCCTGTTTTTAGCTTTTATTTAATTCCGGTTATCACATTTCAATTTAGCCTTTTATAACCACTATTTATAATTCGGATAGGTTTAGTTTCCCTCATTTCATTATAAACTAATTCTCGTGACTAAAATACCAATATTATTCCAAAATTTAAATTATTTCTTTATTCACCAATATATTCTATTTCTCATCCTAATAACTCCTCATATACTAATAACATATCTTTCGTTGTCACAAATCCATTTCCCTATAACCATTAAGACTATAATCTAACAAATTATTTTATTTTCCATTATAAATCTGAATCCTAAATATTAAATCAGTCAACATCTCTAAGATCAGTCAAAATCTCTAAAAGAACAGCTGCTTAACCCCCAAATGAATTTTTAAATCCCATTTTTAAATCTAACTCTGTGTTTTAAAAGGTTTCTTAAAACAGTCAGTCGGCTTCCGACAGACTGGTGAGCTCCAATATAATTGCACAGTGACCAGGAGGCAATCACAGACGGACGCTGAACTTGGCTGTATGGGAATGAACTAATTAAAAAAAATCCTCCACCCCCAGCTGTTCCCCACCTCCAATCCCACTCTTTTGTATTTTAATGAAAATGCATTTTATAAAGAAAAAAAAACTTTTTTTTTCAGATGGCTTTTGAGTTTCAAAACGGCCATTTTTGTTACAAGATCTTTTTTCAGACGCCTTCGGAGTCTCACAACAGCAGTTCTCTATATAATGAAGTTCCATCTGATGAGATCTTTTTTGTTTTTTAATTTAAGAAATGCATCGATTTAACCTTTGGGAATCTTTTTTTCACTCACACACAACGGGACTTCCTTCCCAACCCACCTTAGACCGGTGCCTTCAAATATAAGTAGATCCTTATGGGTTGGCAAACGCTGAGTTTCTTTTGTTGTTATTAATCTGCTCCTGTAAAACTTCGGAGTGGGGTTAATTTGAGTAGTGGTAGAGTTATTTTGAAACAGTGCTCACTCGACTGACACATGACTTACTTCAAAGAAATAGGGGAGACATGACAGCAGTATCTGAGGGGCTGACACAAGGGAGAGGGGGACAGGTTGTTCACCAGAGCACCAGAGGGAAGGATGAGAAACAATGGTTGGAAGCTGGTCAAAGAGAGAAGCAACCTGGAATTAAGGAGAAACTTCCTGACAGTGAGGACAATTAACCAGTGGAACGGCTTACCCCCAGAAATCGTGGGCGCTTCACCACTGGAGATTTTTAAGAAGAAACTAGACATTCACCTGTCTGTGACAGTATAGATTCTCCTGTTTGAGCAGGGGGCTGGACTAGAAGACCTCCAAGGTCCCTTCCAACTGTATTCTATTCCAAAGCCTTGTTCCTCATTAGCAGCTTGCAAACACTAAAATCTAAAACTGCATGAGGGGCACCAGCTACATTTCAACTGCTACCGTACTTTTTCTTCTGCCTCTTCTTTTCCTACTAATGACATCATCTAAGTAAAATGGAAATGCAAGTATCCGAGGTTCTGTTCCACAGAATGAGGTAACCTTCAAATAGTTGTGGTAGGAATCATTAAGTACACACGGAAATCAGTCATGCAATAGGCCTCATCTTCTAAAGATCAGAGTCCATTGGACCATTAAATCCAGAGCTGAAAAATACCTACCAACTCTGGCTGTTTCTCATCACTATTAATGATACGTATCTTCAACTCGGGAAAAGTTCTGTCAACTAGGGCCAACTGCTGTGTTTTCTTGCAATCGCATACTGTGTTAGCTAGTTTTGCATCTATTCTACAACCAGAGAAATAGCAGTCTGTGAGTTGCAGAGGCTGCAAAAGTTAAGGAAAATATCTGTAGTCCATCAAGAAGTTGCAGAAATTACTACCTCTGAGGCAGTTATAACAATTTTAATATTAATATTCCAAAAGTGCTTTTTCAAAAAGACAGCTGGACTTTCTTTGTTTTTTTCCCCTTGAACACATTTTGCTTCTTATCCAAGAAGCTTCTTCTGTTCTTCGGTCAGAACTGAAGAAGCTTCTTGGATGAGAAACAAAATGTGTTCAAGAAAAAAAAACATTGAAATGTCTTCAAAGAAAAAAACAAAGAAAGTCCAGCTGCTTTTTGAAAAAGCAACTTTGGGACCACCATGACCCAGATGACTGAGAATCTCCATAGACATTTAATATTAATAGCAATAATAATGTACTACCAATAGTAAAGTGCCTTGGGTACAATTCCAAAACATCTGGAGCATCACTTGAACACCATTGGCATTGACAAATTACCTATTAGTCAATTGCAAAAGGCAGCTTTACTTGGAACAGCTTATATCCCGTGACAATATTTGTAACATCACCAAACATCCACATCTGTCTATCCCAGGGAAGGACTCAATAAGTAGACAAAATTGCTGAATCCAGTTTGAACCTCTGGCTGACTATGCTGCAAGAAGATGGCACAGGCTGACTACAAATCACAGCATGACAATATAGCAACAAAGATGCATTGGAAGATCTGCAAGAAATAACATTTACCTCGAGCAAGAACTGATGGGACCATAAAAATAGAGGAGAGTAATAGAAAATGAAGAAGCTAAGGTATTTTAGGACTTTAGAATTTCAACAGACATTCACCTGCCACTTGGCACCCCAAATTTAACAACTTTTGATAAGAAAGACAAAAAACTTTGGATAATGGATGTGGCAGTACCTGGAGGCAGCAGAAGAGAAGAGAAAGAACTGGAGAAAATCACAAAATACAATTAGAAGTAGAACGACGGTGACAAAAATGAAAGAAAAGAAAAAAAACAAAAATAATACCAATAGTAATAGAGACCTTGGATGCAATACCAAAACATCTGGAGCACCACTTCAACATCCTTGACACTGACAAAATCCCCATCAGTCAAATGGAAATGGCAAATTTACTCAGAACAGCTTACATCCTGCAAACGATATCTTGAACACCATCAACCATCCACATCTACCTATCTCAGCTTCTTGGAAAGGACTCAGTAGATGGACAACATTTCCAAATTCAGCCTAAACAGCAGGTTGATTGTGTGACCAACCATAATAATAATTTATTAAAATTGTTATTCTCAGGGCTTCCTGGGCACCCAATGGGCTCCATATCCCACTTCATTTTTTAATAACAAAGTGAGTTTTGAAAAGATAGGAGGCTGGGCAAAGAAGCTTCCAACATCAACTATATTCCCGAGAATAATCCATTTCCGTAGGAGCCTCAAGTTTGTTTTCTTAGAACATGAAAATAACTCGATGCATGTTAGTTTTGCCCAGAAAAAGAGCAAATAAAGCTCTTGGCAAAGGACTTAAGCCTGAATTTTTTTTTTTACATATTTCTCCATTTCCTTCATACAATTGAAATTGAAATATCCACTTTACGATACACAGTTTTTATTCAGCTCTTGAAACCCAAAGAGAATAATTTTGTCATATCTGGGCCTAAAGAGGAAATTTTGAGCTGACATATAGGTAGTCCTCAACGTACGACCACAATTGAGCCCAACATTTCTGTTGTTAAGCAACACAGTTGAATTTGGTCTCATTTTACGACCTGTCTTGCCACAGTTGTTAAGTGAATCCCTGCATCTATTAAGTTAGGAACATGCTTGCAAAGTGAATCTGGCTTCCCCATTGACTTTGTTTGTCAGAAGGTCGCAAAAGGAGATCACATGATCCTAGGACACTGCGACCGTCATAAATATGAGTCAGTCGCCAAGCGTCCAAATCTTGAACACATGCTGCAGCGGTTGTAAATGTGAAAAACTATCATAAGTCAATTGTCTCGGTGCCCTTGTATCCTTGAACAGCCATTAAACAAATCGTTATAAGTCGAGGATTACATGTATCTGATTGTTTATGCTTTACCCCTCAAATTATTTGCAATGTAACAATAAAGGATTTCAATTCCGGACATTGACTATAAGACAGCTCCTCTACCCTCCCTGTGAAGGCAAATAAATTATTTTTAAAGAACAGAACCATTGTTGCTTGGTTTTTCCGAAGCATTCATTTTCCGGGACTGAGTTAAAATTCACATTGCATAACTAAAGGGAAGAAAAGAACTATTTGCTTGCCACCTCAACCTAATTTAAAACCGTGTTTATGCCGAGCTGCCTAGAATCAATGCAGCATCCAGGGAATTTGGAGAAAAGCCAAAATTCAAGGAGCAGATGGTCAATTAAACTATAGAACCATTTACTTAAATTCCAACGGTTAGAAAGGTTACTGGGGAGACGACAGGTAATTGAAGTTTTGTAAAGGAAGACCCCACCCCTGTTTGCTCAGAATTTGGAAACAGGCATTCCATTTAAGTACTGAGCATCGAACTGGAATATGAACAACATATGTTTTCAGAATGCAACAAATTTATGGAATTCCTGTTGCAAGAAAGACATTAAGTAGACATTAAAAGGCAGGAGTTTATTCATATGAGGAAGTGATCATCCATCAACAATATATGCAGGTAATCCACAACTTATAACCACAGTTGGGACCAGAATTTCTGTTGCTGGTTACAATCATTTTTTGCCACAGTTCTTAAGCAAATCACTGCCATTAAGTGAATCATGCGGTCATTAAGTGAACCCAGCTACCCCTCCCCCATTGACCTTACTGGTTGGAAACTGACTGGGAAGGTTGCAAATGGTGATCACATGACCCTCCGGACTTGTCAACCATCATAAATACATGCTGGTTGCCAAAAGCCCGAATTGTGATCATGTGACCCTGGGGAATATTGTGATGGTTGTAAGTGTGAGGACTGATTATAAACCCCTTGTCAACATCCAGCTTGAGAATCCAAATAAAACTCCAGTTTCGTTCCATTTCCGAAAAGTTTACTGTTTATTGGATACACGGCTTGATTATGTTGAAGCAAAACTAACTCTGAGGTTCCCACACCAGTTCATAGACTTAAAGAATAATTTTCCTAGTCAAACCCCCAGCATCTTATGTAACTCATATCAACAAGTCCACTTTGCTATGGGAACCGTCTGCTTCAAATCCACACCTGTTCTGGTGTCCTTGACAAGGCTTCAGGCTCTCACAATCTGCAGCTGAATTTAAAAAGTTTAGTTTCTCCTTCTTACCCACTTGAAAGTTACACCTTCCCCCCTTAGTCTAAGATAGATGTGAGAACGGGGTTTTTATTCATCCCTGCAGTAGCTGTATAGAATCACCAAACATATAATTGCACAGTTGCACAGAAAAACATATAGTTGCATAGAAAAACGGATCTATTAAAGTGTTTGTCAGTTGCATGGAAAAAAGTGAGTACTTTTTTGTGTTTAAAAAAAAACAACAGAAAAGTTGTATGGAAGAGACTTATGACTGACTGCATACATAGATTAGATGCACATGACTCTCTCTTTTGCTCATAAAAATGTTTTTCTTAATCAATACATTTGACTAATTTACAGAAGTTTGTAGACTGTCTTTCAGGATAATTACCTTTTCTGGGTTGATTCTAACCCGAATAGGTAACTGATCCTTCTATAGTTGATTTAACATCTATTATCCTTAGAGAGAAATGCAACCTCCTTATTTTTCCACTATGGAAATAATTTAAAAGTGATTTAGTAGAAGAGAAATTTACTCTTACCTGTTGAACAATGGTAGTGAGTTCTAAGCAGAGCTGAACAATATTATTTTTCAGCAGCGAGTATTCTGTCACGCTGACAAATGGGGACCTATGGAAAAGAGAGAATTTTAACATCTGAGTTCATTTATCACTGATAATTCCCGAAATAAGACAAGCTTTATAAACAATTCATCCTCGTCAAGAAACTGTGAGGAATGAACCTTGAAAACACAGATTTGTTCCACTTGGTAGAGTGTCAATAGAAATCTGTCAAAATAATAACCATCAAGAAGTTGGTTAGAAAAACCTCTTAAGTAGTTCACCTTTGCCTTCTACAATATTGCATTGGGAATAGGTCTGAAAACCCAGATGAAAATCACCTGGATCGGATTCACAAGACAAATTCTGGGGGTTCAGTTGCAAATCTTTATAGCCGCCAGCCTGGGTTACAATATGAAGCCTTCTGCTACTACTCCATGAGTGAGGGAGGGACTGAGTGGATAGATCTTTATTTTATTGTTTGATTTTTACCCCACTTTTGTTATTTTATAAGTCAAGGAAGCAAACATACATCATACCCTTAAAAAGGTAACGTTTCCCTTGTCTAGCTGTGTCTGACTTGGATACGGTGCTCATCTCCTTTTCCTAGCTGAGGGAGCCAGCATTGTCTGAAGATGCTTCCATGGTCATGTAGCCAGCATGACTATACATTGAGGCACACAGAAAGTGTCATGCCTCCATCGGAGCCTGAATCTGCGGAGGAAAATGAGCTGGAACGGGACCCTATGGAGGTCGAGGGAGAAGTGTCTGTGGCTTCAGGGGAACGTAGAGAAGAGCAGGCCGAGGCAGGCCGAGGCAGGTTGAACAGGAGAGACAGAGTTCAGGTGATGAGCAAGGGCCACCCCCACCTGATCCTAGAGCACGGAGAGTGGAGAGAAGGAGGGAACAACACAGGCAGGCTCAACTACTCGGGAGTGTCCCGCCCCTCTCCACAAGGCACACCTGGAGACTGAGATTTAAGGAGACATTGTGGGGAGACACATTTGTCAGGAACAAATGCTGATTCCTTGGAGTTTTGTGTGTGTTGTTGCTGATCTCTTGTTCTGTGACTTCTGCTTAGAAACCCGGAAACTCTGACCCTTGGACTGGCTGACAATGTTGCTTGGATGTTCAAAGATCTCGGACTGTATTTTGGCTTCCCTGTTGAAACTGCTCAGGCAAGTTTGTATTCACACAGACTCGTTAGGTTTATGATGTATGTGTCATTCCTTGTTATCTCCGTGGCCTTGAGTAAATTCCTCTCCTAATCAGACTGTATGTGAAACTACTTGCAGCCAGAGGTGTGTGTGTTTTCCTTTGTTTGGAGGCTTAGAACTAGAGGCTTATGAGCGTAGTTTTTTCCCCCTCAAAGAACCAATTTGTGCCATTTTCCAAACGGTATCAATTATTATGATAATTGTTCTGCTTTCCAGGGGGTGGATATGTAAGCTGCTTTCAGAGGGGCAATGAGGAGTCCTTCTTTCCCTAGCTTGGACTGCCAATATTAGGAGACTTCCAGCACAACTGTAATTCAATTAATTAACTGAATTAAGCTAGTTCAATGAATTCAGTTACAATCCTTAACTCTTGGGATTTCAGCTCACCTGGTAATGATAACTTGTAAAGCACGCAGAGAACTTCAGTTTGATTCCAAGCAAAATCCTGAAAGACTAATGCAGAGGCTTTGGCTGGCTCAATTCTTAAAATGACTAAAATCTCTAACACGGGTAAAAGCCAAGAATTTTTGGAGGGAGCAGAAAGGGAGCAATCTGCTTACCAAGAAAAAAAAACTGTTATTTTTTTCCTCTTCAATTTAACAAATGGCAGTTCACCTTCCATGATCAATTGCAGCTTATCAACTCTGCTGAAGGGTAGATAAGATAGCTCTCAGCTGCTTCTGGGTAGCCCATAAATCTGGTTTGTCTGGATTTGCCGTTTCAGACTGGATGATGCTAAAAATATCCAGTCCCGTTAATTTTTATTTCAGCAATCCCACAGAGCGAAGGAGTAAAATCTCCCTTCCAGATGTTTTTTTGAAAATGCACATCTGTTTTCTTCAATGACCACCACGTACCCTCTTTTGCAGTCTGTGGCTTAATCAAATCTAATTAGTTACTATATTGTTTATCCAAGATTGAAGATGCGATAATATTGGATAATGGCCCCCACTTTGATGCTCTTCCTCAAAGTCCCGAAGTAACAGTTTAAGTAAACAGTGTAACAGGGTTGTAACAAGAGACCTTGGAGGTCTTCTAGTCCACCCCATTGCTCAAGCAGGAGACCCTGTACCATTCTGAATAAATGGCTGTCCAATCTCTTCTTGAAAATCTCCAGTGATGGAGCACCTACAGCTTCTGAGACAAGCCGTTCCACTGATCAGTTGGTTTATGCATATAGGAAAATGTCTTGGATTAACCAACACAAAACTCCTGGTGACTGCCTGAACCAGTCCCTGCAGTTTTCTTGGCAAAGTTGTTTGGCCATGGTTTGTTCCCCCTTCTTAGCGCTGAGAGAGAGGGCTGCCCAACTCTCCCAGCTGGCTTTGTGCCTAAGGTGGGACCAGCTTGGTTTCTAGCCTGACTCCTTAACACCCCACCCCACCCCCCAAACTGGGCTCTCTAATGAGCTATTAGCAATTTAAATTCTGACTTATAAATAGCTATCCACTTCTGATTACACAAATGCTGCATACGATTGGAATTGTGATTGGAAAGGCTTGTGAGTCCAGTAAATCACCACCACCATCATTTTTCAGAGAGAGCTATGCATGCAAAAGACGTCAAGTTCAATCCATAACATTTCAGTTAAGGTTGGAACAATTCCAACTTCAAACCCTGGAGAATTTCCAGCAGGCTCGATAATATTAGACTAAGGAACTGTGTTCCCAAATTTCCAAAAATGTGAACTTCAAGTCCCAGAATGTTAGGCAATGGGCAGCCTGGCTGGGTCCGCTTAGTTGGAAACTGTCATGGTTGGGAATAACAGAATAACAAAGTTGGAAGGGACCTTGGAGGTACTCTAATCCAATCCCCTGCTCAAGCAGGAGACCCTATACCCTTTCAGACAAACGCTTGTCTAATTTCTTCTTAAAAAATTCCAGTGATGGAGCACCCACAACTTCTGAAGGCAAGCCGTTCCACTGGTTAATTATTCTGTCAGAAAATTTCTCCTTATTTCTAGGTTTGTTCTCTCCTTGATTAGTTTCTATCCATTGTTTCTTGTCCTGCCTTCAGTTGCTTTGGAGAATAGCTTGACCCCCTTCTTCTTGGTTTAATTATCTTGGTTCAATAGTTGGAAACTGATCAAAGAGAGAAACAACCTGAAATTAAGGAGAAACTTCCTAACAGTGAGGACAATTAACCAGTGGAACAGCTTGCCTTCAGAAATCGTGGGCGCTCCATCACTGGAGGTTTTTAAGAAGAGACTGGACAGTCACCTGTCTGAAATAGTATAGGTTCTCCTGCATGAGCAGGGGGCTGGACTAGAAGACTCCCAAGGTCCCTTCCTATTCTATTCTATTCTATTCTATTCTATTCTATTCTATTCTATTCTATTCTATTCTATTCTATTCTATTCTATTCTATTCTATTCTTTGTGTCAGCCATTTAGATATTGGAACACTGTGTCATATCACCCCTAATCCTTCTGGTTTTTTTTATACAACATGAACTCCAAAAGGGCAGGTCTTTCTACCATACAAATATTAAAAAATATTCACCAGTCGTGAACGAAAATTGCAAAAGGGACAGTGAATGCTGAAGACCCAAGGAGAGAATGAGAACAAACAAATTGCATTTGCTCCTTAAAATATATATATGTAAACAGTATTCAAACTTAATTACCTGTCTAACCAGGCAAGCAAATTTTTGGCAGCACCAATCAAGTCAACGACAGAGGTAAGGAAATCGTTTGGCAGCCTTCGGGAGGCCCGTCCATCATAATGACCGCTCCTTCTTCTACCTGTGATGAAGTTTTGAAGATTTTTGGCAGACGCGTTCAGCTTGTGGGAGAGCGTTCTCAGATTTTCAGTCTCCAAGCCGTAGTTCTGAAAGCAAGAGAGAAACTGGATACCTTAGAAAAAGAAGAAGGAGAAGGAGGAGGAAGAACACTTCAAATAAGTTGACCCAGCTTTCATTTTGCACCAATTTGAAAACCCAACACCTTTTAAATATGTAGGTATGTCCTAGCCTTACGACCACAATTGAGCTTAAAATTTATGTTATTAAGTGAGTTTTGCCCCATTTTGCAACCTTTTTTTGCCACAGTTGTTAAATGAATCATGTGGCTGCTGAATGAATCTAGCTTCCCCCATTATCTTTGCTCATCGGAAGCGACAGCCTGCAAAAGAGGTTCTCTTTCTGGTTTTTCGAGAGGCATTTGGGAATTTCTCTTCAATTCCTTTTGTTGGTGATGTCACAGAGTTGACTATTACTGGAGAAGAGTCACTCAAAAGCTTGTGATTCGCCATAACTATGAGCTACGGCTTGCATGTTTTGGTGGCCAGTTCCCTAGGATCTGACAGAAAAGTGACAGGATCAGCAATGCTTAAGTCTCAATAAAGGAGAATATTTGTAACTCAGGGTTGACATGAGGGGTCCTTGGTGCTCTCTGAACTTGCTTGTTTTCTTGCAGATGTTTCATTCCCCAAGATAGGTAACATCGGCAGCGCTAGAAGAGAGTGGGGTTTGTGGAGAGGAGGAGGAGGAGGAGGAGGAGGAGGAGGAGAACTGTGGGGTCCTTGGTGCTCTTTGAGCTTGCTTGTTTTCTTGCAGACATTTCATGACCCAAACTAGGTAACATCAGCAGCACGAGGAGGAGGAGGAGGAGGAGGAGGAGAAGGAGAAGGAGAAGAAGAAGAAGAAGAAGAAGAAGAAGAAGAAGAAGAAGAAGAAGAAGAAGAAGAAGAAGAAGAAGAACAACAACAACAACAACAACAACAACAACAACAACAACAACAACAACAACAACAACTGTGGGGTCCTTGGTGCTCTCTGAGCTTGCTTGTTTTCTTGCAGATGTTTCATTACCCAAACTAGGTAATATCCTCAGTGCTAGTAAGGACTGTGGTTTGCTGTCAAGTTTATATTCTGGTATCTTGCCCTGTCAGTGTTGGTGGGGGTGGTCCTAGAGATTCTTTGGCTGGGCTGTTTACTGTGGGCTTCATTGGCAGTGTCTTGATTGGCATATTGTTTTACTTGATTGTTGGTCTGATGTTAATCTTGGAGTAAATTTATGTTGATCTGGGTGCTGATTGCTGGTGGAGAGCTGCTTGGGTCTTTCTGTTTCTTTTTGGCTGTTGCTTGTCTCTTTTGCATAGCCTATAGATGTCGTTAATGTCTGTGTGTCTATTGAGGGCTAATTTGTCAGAGTGCCAGCCTTCCATAAATCCCCTGGCGTTTTTGGACTTGGCTTGGTCTAGGAATTCTGGGAGTTGAAGTCCATGAGTCATAAAAGAGCCGAGGTTGCCTACCCCCTGGTCTAGGACAGTGATGGCGAACCTTTTAGAGACCGAGTGCCCAAACTGCAACCCAAAACCCACTTATGCATCGTCGGGTGCCGGCTGGGTGTGGCCCATTGGCTGGGCGTGGCCCATTGGGTGGGCGTGGCTGCGGTGGTAACAGCAGACTGGGTGGGACTAAAAAGTTCAATCAATCAATTCTAACTTTGCAAGATCTTTTTTTTTCCTGCAAGAAGTTGAAATTGACCGATTGAACCTTTTTTGGGGGGGGGGGCACACGGCGGCAGAGGCCTAAAGCGAAAAGGTTTTATAAAACCCAGATGAAGGCCTAGGACTGGGGTGACGGCAAGCGTGCCCACAGAGAGCACTCTGAGTGCCGCCTCTGGCACCCGTGCCATACGTTTGCCACCACTGGTCTAGGATGACCAGATTTTCCCAGCTGAAACTATGGTTAAGCCTGTCTGTATGTTGTGAAATTAAAGAATTTTCATCATGTCTTCTGACTGATAGTTGGTGTTCATGGATGCCTTCTGTCAGTCTTCCACCTTGTTTGTTCTGCTGCTAAGCCTGCTGCAACAGAAAATATTGTTGAGGGATCTCTTTCTCCAAAGGGGAGTGGTGTTGGTTGTTTCCAGCACTGAGAAGGTAGCACATCGGACAGGAAGTGAGAGACTGTAAGGGGAATGGTTATCTACTGCTATGTTTTTCTTTCCCCCTTTGCTTCTCAGATAAACACGACGAGACTGGAGATCCTTTTGCAAAACATGGGGAAATGTTAAGTGTCTTTCCGTGTCAATGCAAAGAGAACAGGGAGGGAAATGTAAAAAGCCACTGTGTCAAAATGCAACAGTGCTGTGGGAATCAGGTTGAATCAGAGGCTACCTTAAAATCCACAAATGCAACAATACTTTTTCAGTTCTGCTATAAAATACTGTCAGTGATCTTGTGGTTTTATTTTGATATGTTTGTTGAGTCTCTGGCTTCTAATAAAGTCATCCATCCACCCCCACGTTCACTGATCTATGGTAGAGGCTTGTCTAAAAGACTCCCCTAGCTGTTCTCCTCTGGTGTTTTCCTGTTGTAGCCAATCACAGAGCTTCATTACAACTGTCTGGTATCTAATTTATTGATAGTAGCAGTAGATTTGCCTGTGTTCTGGTCATTTCTATAACATCTCAATTATCTAAGCAAATAACAGAATAACAGAGTTTGAAGGGATCTTGGAGGTCTTTTAGTTCAACAGGAAGCCCTATACCATTCCAGACAAATGGCTGTCCAGTCTCTTCTTGAAAACTTCCAGTGATGGACCATCCACAACTTCTGAAGGCAAGTCGTTCCACTGATTAATTGTTCTCACTGTCAGGAAATTTCCCCTTAGTTCTAGGTTGAATCTCTCCTTGATTAGTTTCTATCCCTTGCTTTTTGTCCTGCCTTGAGGTGTTAAATAATGACACCACCCTGGAGCATACCAGTCAACACTGCTCTAATATTTTAGTTTCCTTTGAGATTGTACAGGACATTCTCCTTTTACTAAAGATCCTTCCATGAAGAGGATGGCGGCAGTTATTTGGTCTATAATCTTTTTTGCTATGTTAATTTGACACTACACAATTCTCTTCTTTGAAATGAGATTCGCAAGCTGATCTTGCGAAAGGTAACACCCCAAGGACTCAGAAGATGATCTGCACACACATCTAAAGCTGCTTCAGTAGGAACTGCGTTATTTCCTCCTAAAAGTGTATCTAGAGATGCTCACAAAGTGGGGAAATTATCGGACCAATTAAGATTATAATATAACAGTGGAATGTTTAGGTGTTGAAGCTAATTAAGATTATAATATAATCATAATTAGCTTCAAGACATAAACATTCCACTGTTGGCTAAAAATGAGCAATTAACAGTAAGATTGAGACAATGGAAACTAATTCAGTAAAGCTCCTAAAATCCTTGTTCAAAGCAAACACACCAACAAACCTTCAAACATGGAACAATATCAGATCACCCTTGTAATTTACAAAGTACAATACAATGGTTTCATCCAACATTAAACTGAGCCTCCAATTAAACAGACCACATTATTCCACTTCACTTCTCAATCTGCAATTGCAATGTTGATACTTTGGGTAAGCAAAGTATCAACTAAGAACTAAGCAAAGTATCAACTAGAACTAAGGAGAAACTTCCTGATAGTTAGAACAATTAACCAGTGAAACAACCTGCCTCCAGAAGCGGTGANGAGGAGGAGGAGGAGGAGGAGGAGGAGGAGAAGGAGAAGGAGAAGGAGAAGAAGAAGAAGAAGAAGAAGAAGAAGAAGAAGAAGAAGAAGAAGAAGAAGAAGAAGAAGAAGAAGAAGAAGAAGAAGAAGAAGAAGAAGAAGAAGAAGAAGAAGAAGAAGAAGAACAACAACAACAACAACAACAACAACAACAACAACTGTGGGGTCCTTGGTGCTCTCTGAGCTTGCTTGTTTTCTTGCAGATGTTTCATTACCCAAACTAGGTAATATCCTCAGTACTAGTAAGGACTGTGGTTTGCTGTCAGTTTATATTCTGGTATCTTGCCCTGTCAGTGTTGGTGGGGGTGGTCCTAGAGATTCTTTGGCTAGGCTGTTTACTGTGGGCTTCATTGGCAGTTTCTTGATTGGCATATTGTTTTACTTGATTGTTGGTCTGATGTTAATCTTGGAGTAAATTTATGTTGATCTGGGTGCTGATTGGGTCTTTCTGTTTCTTTTTGGCTGTTGCTTGTCTCTTTTGCATAGCCTATAGATGTTGTTAATGTCTGTGTGTCTATTGATGGCTAGTTTGTCAGAGTGCCAGCCTTCCATAAATCCCCTGGCGTTTTTGGACTTGGCTTGGTCTAGGAATTCTGGGAGTTGCAGTCCATGAGTCATAAAAGAGCCGAGGTTGCCTACCCTCTAGTCTAGGATGACCAGATTTTCCCAGCTGAAACTATGGGTAAGTCTGTCTGTATGTTGTGAAATTAAAGAATTTTCATCCCGTCTTCTGGCTGCTAGTTGGTGTTCATGGATGCCTTCTGTCAGTCTTCCACCTTGTTTGTTCTGCTGCTAAGCCTGCTGCAACAGAAAATATTGTTGAGGGATCTCTTTCTCCAAAGGGGAGTGGTGTTGGTTGTTTCCAGCACTGAGAAGGTAGCACATCGGACAGGAAGTGGGAGACTGTAAGGGGAATGGTTATCTACTGCTATGTTTTTCTTTCCCCCTTTGCTTCTCAGATAAACACGACGAGACTGGAGATCCTTTTGCAAAACATGGGGAAATGTTAAGTGTCTTTCCGTGTCAATGCAAAGAGAACAGGGAGGGAAATGTAAAAAGCCACTGTGTCAAAATGCAACAGTGCTGTGGGAATCAGGTTGAATCAGAGGCTACCTTAAAATCCACAAATGCAACAATACTTTTTCAGTTCTGCTATAAAATACTGTCAGTGATCTTGTGGTTTTATTTTGATATGTTTGTTGAGTCTCTGGCTTCTAATAAAGTCATCCATCCACCCCCACGCTCACTGATCTATGGTAGATGCTTGTCTAAAAGACTCCCCTAGCTGTTCTCCTCTGGTGTTTTCTTGTTGTAGCCAATCACAGAGCTTCATTACAACTGTCTGGTATCTAATTTATTGATAGTAGCAGTAGATTTGTCTGTGTTCTGGTCATTTCTATAACATGCTCTCTACATGGGGCTCCCTCTGAGGAGCACCCGGAGACTCCAACTGGTCCAGAATGCGGCCGCGCGGGCGGTGTTGGGAGGGACTCGTCGCTCCCATGTGACACCGCTGCTGCGCGAGCTGCACTGGCTACCGGTGGTCTTCCGGGTGCGCTTTAAGGTGTTAGTTACCACCTTTAAAGCGCTCCATGGCATTGGACCTGGCTACCTCCGAGACCGCCTTCTGCCACAGATTCCCTCCC
>NW_015390049.1:92028-102985 GCF_001527695.2 Protobothrops mucrosquamatus
CATTCTTATTTCTCCTGTATTTTACTCTGTAACCAAATGAATCTCCATGTGTTTTAAGAATGCTTTCTAATGGCTATATATATATATATATATTCTCGACTTAGAGGAAGTGACAGAAGAGATTAGCCAAGGCTTATCTTTAAAATTTCACTGAATCACAGAGCCAGGAACAAACTTGAAGACCATCTGCCTAAACCCCCATTTCATGAAATATCTGCAACGCAGGATGAAGATCATTCTCCAGCTTCTGCTTAAAAACCTCCTATGAAGATCTGGGGAAACTCATTCCCAAGTATGCCAACCAGCAGTTCTTTGCAGAATGTGATGGTAATGTGAAATGCAACCGCTTGCATTGTTAAATGAGATGTAAAAAGGAAAGAAGAGTAAAATAAGCAGGAAACAGGGTGCTTAAATAATCCTCCTTTGTCAGGTGTGCTTCATGCCCCATCAACCTTGTCATTCCACAACAGATTTTAATTGGGTAATGATGATAATCATTGGCTCCCTAGGCAGAAGGTGGAGATATTCAAGTAGGAAGCAACTGAACCCAACACGATCTAATTTTCACAATGTCTTAATACAGAAATCCACTTTTTTTGTATTTTAACTTATCGGGTTTTTTTGCAGGGAAAACATCTTGTGGAAATACTCCGATGTCAAACTGGCATAGCTGCTAACGGGAAGTTCCCCATCTACATATTCCTAGAACACTTTTATTCTGAGCTTCTGTCAAGAGAAGGATATTGGTGCTTGTCAGGATATTTCAAAGACAACAGAACAAAGCTTTGCTTAATTTTTGCCTCAAATAAAATCTGGAATCTCCATTCTTGATGAGGAACATTATAGTTCACCTATCTGGGAGGGGGGGGGAAACAACCAAATTTTCTGGGAAGATTTCCAGCTTTTAGTCTTTTGGACTTGATAAACCATTTGATCCCTTCCTCGTCACACAACAGAGAAAGTCACTAAAAACCAAAACAAAATTTTGTTCCAGGTGTCTTGTCTTTCCCCCAAAAAGACAAGGAGAATGCTCTTGTATTCAGGAGATGAAATATATAAGAATCACATGGAAGCAGTGGGTTAATATAGTGAAATGATGTAATGGGATGAGAAAGGATTTTCAATCTATCCTTTTAAAAAAATTGTCTTTCAACCTCCAAAACTGCATTCACCCCACTGGAGACCTTAAGAATTTTTGTTTTCCTTCCTGCTATCTGGACAAAAATAAAAATAAAAAAAAATCCATGGAATGGTTTGTAATTGGATGTTGATGATGGTGCAAGTTTAGTATACGGATTAGAGCTCCTGTTTGCACTAATAACCCTTTGGCTCAGTGATAGATCCAGTTTAAGAAGTTTCAAGAGATGAGAACATTTCTCCTCGGTCTGCATCTTTGTAGAGCCATGGACAAAAATGGAATAGACAAGGTAACACTGATAATTAACTTGAATTAGGTTTTGCCACTGGAGATTAGGTATAGACATCTCCATGGCTTATATCTGTTCATCTTTCTCCATAGTCCATACTCCTCAGTGTCAAAATATCTTCAGTATATGTTACAACTACAAATGAATAATAATAAAAGAATACGGATCTTAATGTCATTTCAATTGCCTAGATAGATGGCAACACTTAACTCAAAAGAGCAAGTAAAGTCCAATCTGCTTTGTTCTTAGAGGGAATCTATGATAAGAAGACTATGGGGATTGTAGAATATACTGATTATCCCAAAGATGCTTTTTCACGAGGCAACTGGACTTCCTTGTTTTTCTTCGAAGATGTTTCGCTTCTCATCCAAGAGCTCTAGCTGAAGAAGCTTCTTGGAAGAGAAGCAAAACATCTTCAAAGAAAAACAAGAAAGTCCAGTTGCCTTGTGAAAAAGCATCTTTGGGCACAACCACGACCTGGATGACTGGGAATCTCCATAGACAAATATACTGATTATGTATCATCAAATTGTGGTTGGCCAAATAGATCTTCTCCAGGACAATTTGTTCTCTATTATTAAGGTCTTCCAATGGGTACATGTCTGTGGAAATGCTCAATCATCCAAGTCATGGTTGTCCCAAAGGTATTTTTTTCCAAAAGGCAGCTGGACCTTCAACATTCCAATGACTACAGCTGCTGTAATTGGTCTCAACTATCTTGGGCTGGTTGTCCTCTTCTCTTCCCATTTTGCCTTTCCCAGCATTATAGACTTCTTCAAACACTTATATCTTCCCATAATTTGTCCATATTATGATAATACGACCTGGTCATTTGTGTTCCAAGTGAGAACTTTAGGTTGGTTTTAAAAAACTCTACTTTTTTTTTTTTTTTTTTTTTTTAAATNTGAAGCATGAAACTGCAGCAACAAATTTATGAAGTCCATAAATTGCTCAACTCAAAGGAAGGTTGACTTTATCTTTTTTACTTCTGTTACGGTCAGAATTGAAGTCTTGTTTCTGAAAATGAAACCTCCTTATCTTCCACACTTCCATCCTCTTTTTTTCTTCTGGGGGGAGGATACTGCTTAGAACTGAAGAACTTTTGATGTAGAGCTGGGTTTTAAGAGGTTAACATGTATGTCTTCCCATAGCATGAATAAAAGAGCACTTTAGATATTAGTCAAGATCATTCATTCAAAAAAAAGCATCCTTTCAAATTATGTTAAGATAGTTTTCATGATATTTTAGGGAACGGCACTGTTTTTATAATGTGCAAAGCTTCACTTTGCTAATTTATAATGTCATTTTGATATATTTTATTGTATTTGCTTTGGTATTAAGTATGATTCTAGAACTATTTTAATTTTTTTTAAAAAAAATATGGAGATGGGATGGTACGGGGGCAAATGATCATGTCCAGATTGTGAGGATCAAATTCAACTAATTGTAATTTAATATCAGCCCTATTTGATATATAATTGATTTTTTCCCCTTTCATAACACGGCATTTCCTATGCAGATGATCCTTAATATTTATAAGGTTTTAAATTATGAACACGATAAGGGCAGAGGAGGGGATTTCATTTGGAAATTCAGTTTGGAGACTGTTCTATCAAATCTCCAAATCAAATTGCCTCCCAGAGCTGGTTTATAATTTTAAACTGACTCAGTTATACATTCAACAGCTTTGTGAGTTGCCAACTGAATCACAACTGTGAACTGGACTGAAGCCTGTTTATGCATGACAGTAAGCATGACTCACCAATTCATTTTTTCTTTATATAACATAGGTGTACAATGTGGCACTTTTTCTATAAATGGACTTAAGCATGATTTTCTCTTCATGGCTTATTTAAGTGTATCTAGGGGCAGGATGGCTCAGTGGTTAAAGATGCTGAGCTGGTCAGCTGGAAAGTGGATAGCCCGGGTTCAAGAGCTGAGCGCTGTGTGACGGCCTGAGCTCCCGTTACTTGCCCCAGGTCCTGCCCACCTAGCACTTTGAAAGCATGCAAATGTGAGTAGATAAATAGGTACCACTTCAGTGGGAAGGTAACAGCGTTCTGTGTGTCTTGGCATGTAGTCATGCTAGCCACATGGCCACGGAAAGTGTCTTCAGACAATGTGGGCTCCCTCACTCCCTAAAGTTGGACAGACTGGACAGGGGAAACCTTTATTTTTATTGATATACTAGCTATACCCAGCCATGCGTTGCTGTGGCTCAGTCTGGTAAAAGTGTGTGTTGTATTTACGTCCAACAGATGGCGCTGTTTTTCAAAAAAAGCATGTTTTTACCTGTCACAGGTGTGACATCTATATAATATAGGTATATAGAAACACGCGCATATTTGAATGCAACGTTGTGTCAAAATTTCAAAGCAATCGGTGAAGAACCTTCGGAGATTTAAGATTTTGAACAAACGAACATTTACATTTTTACTTATATATAGATATGCATCTCTCTCTCTCTCTTCTCCCTCCCTCACCCCCACCCTCTCTCTTTCTCTCTCTCTCTCCTATGCAAAAAAAAAAATTCACCTGCATTTTTTTTATTACTCTCATTTAATTTGATTTGCTTTCAGAATGACTGGCTCTGAGCCAATGACAATAAGAAAGCAGCCACAATAAGCGTCTGTCTAAAGACAAGCAATTAAAAGCAACTTCCAATCATCAAAGGTTAAAAGCCTTTTCAAAAGAAAATGGCTTACGTCTGGAACTCAGAAGATTGCAACACGAACGTTGGCGAAGATGAATTTCAAAAGTCCATTAGGCAGCCATGTTTCTAACTGAAGAACCAGCAAAAAAGAAGCTAAACTATTTAAATTACCCTCTGATGGAATGCAGCAAGGAGATGGATTTGCAGAAGGGAGAGGGGGGGGCGTTCCAGAGGAGTAAGAGGCAACTCAGTTCAGATATCAGCTGTGGGAGAAAGAGGGTGAAGACAGCCCCTCTCTAATAGTTCCCCAAGTTTATGTAGATGTGGATAGTAGAGTCTTCACTCTGGCAAGATTTGACTTTATAGGTATGAAACAATAAAGAACTCATCTTGGAAGAATGATTTCTGGTTTGGGGCATGGCATGTGTGGTTGTTGAATTCTGGGAGTTGAAGTCCACACATGGTGACTGAGGGATTCTGGGAGTTGAAGTCCATACATGTTATGACGCAATGCGGTAAGGAGGTGGGTCCCGATGAGGAGGGGGTGCATTCCAGAGGAGCAAGAGGCAACTCAGCCCAGATGTTATATGTGAGAGAGAGAAGGTGAAAGCTCTCTCCCAAAATATATTCTAGCTGCAAATAGTAGAGTCCTTAGTCTAGCAAGATTTTGTCTATAGGTATATTCTATATAAATAAAAATGTAAATGTTCATTTGTTCAAAATCTTAAATCTCCAAACGTTCTTCACCGATTGCTTTGAAATTTTGACACAACGTTGCATTCGAATACGCACGTGTTTTTATATACCTACTATTATATAGATGTCACACCTGTGACAGGTAAAAACATGCTTTTTTTGAAAAACAGCGCCATCTGTTGGACGTAAAAGCAACACACGCTAGACACGGATTGCTTCTCACATGGACAATTATATGTTGCGTGTTCTAGAGTCAGCAAACCAGACAATCTCTATATCTGCACAGACAATGGAACAACAAAAATATTGTATACCCACAAGCATTGTGAAATTAAACATATTACAAATGTGCGCTTTCTCTTATCTTTCTTTTCCATTTAACCAGACTGAGCCACAGCAACGCGTGGCCGGGTACAGCTAGTAAAGAATAAAGATCCACCAGGTATCATTCTTGGTTTGGGGCCTGATAGTTGCATGTTGGCATGTGCATAATAATCCCTAGCAATATTATGTAGTCTGTAATAGTAAGCATGGACTGGTGTTAAACTGCCAAATGCATGAACCCTACCAGGATCTGACCTTTCCCAGCCTTTGCCCTCCAGATGTTGATTTGATTTGTCTAGTGGTTTCCTTTCTTAACTGTTTTCTTTCTTCCTCCTGTTTTTATCTCAAATTTAAAAAGCAGAGGGTCCCTTTGTGGCCTATATTTTTTATTGCTAGATTGCCACAATTATTGGGGGCCTGAATGACTTTAAGGAAAACCCATTTGAATAAATAATCCTTGCATGGCCATCGAGGAATGAGATGCAAAGCCACTATGTTTCTTTGATGCCAAGCTTACATCAAAAACAAACCAGAAGGCAGCTTTGCATGAACCGCCTATCAAATATTCACTCGGGAGGCTGAGCCATCCTTAGAATAATTTTTAATGAAAAGGCAGAGCTGTTCTAAATTATGCAAAGGTAACTTGGTATAAAGGGAATAAAAAAGCAGTGATAGTTGTACAGAAAACACTCTTAATCTCTCCTAACCCTCCTCCATAAGGTGTTTTTTTTTATTGTTACTGATGAGGAGAGGTCTCCCAGATCCTGCATCAGCTAAGGACCACTTGAAATTGCTAATAAAAAGTTGTATCCATACTTAGTTAACTTTTCAATATCCAGGTCATTTAGCATAAAGAGTCTTCATGTGGCCAAATCAAACAGCGACAATTTGCATTTCTGCGTTCTGCTCTGTTGAGACCCAAACAACCCCTTCAGTTCTTTGCTGGTATTCATAGGAAATGATCTCATGAGGTGGGTGGATGTCAGTGACACAACTTTTAAAACATGCCTTATCTTTTTCACTCATTTGATGCTGTCTGTACCAGCGGAATGCAAACATTTTCCCCATCCATTGATGATCCATTAAAGACACAAGGAGAGAAGGCTCAGGCCATGAAGGCAATTCCAGAGGTCAGTCCAGTCCATAAAAGATCTTGGAGTCCTAGTGGACAATCCCTTAAATATGAGCCAGCCCTGTGCTGCAGCTGCCAAAAAACCCAACACAGTGCTAGGCTACATTAACAGAGGGATAGAATCAAGATCACGTGAAATGTTAATACCACTTTACAACGCCTTGGTAAGGCCACACTTGGAATACTGCATCCAGTTTTGGTCACCACGATGTAAAAAAGATGCTGAGACTCTAGAAAGAGTACAGAGAAGAGCAACAAAGATGATTAGGGGACTGGAGGCTAAAACATATGAGGAATGGTTGCTGGAATTGGGTATGTCTAGTTTAACGAAGAGAAGGACGAGGGAGGACATGATAGCAGTGTTCCAATATCTCAGGGGCTGCCACAAAGAAGAGGAAGTCAAGCTATTCTCCAAAGCTCCTGAAGGCAGGACAAGAAGTAACAGATGGAAACTAACCAAAGAGAGAAGCAACCTAGAACTAAGGAGAAATTTCCTGACAGTTAGGACAATTAATCAGTGGAATAACCTGCCTCCAGAAGCAGTGAATGCTCCAACACTGGAAGTTTTTAAGAAGAGACTGGACAACCATTTATCTGAAATGGTATAGTGTTTCCTGCCTGAGCAGGGGGTTGGACTAGATGGCCTCCAAGGTCCCTTCCAACATCATCATCATCATCATCATCATCATCATCATCATCATCATCATCATCATCATCATCATCATCATGCGATATATACATTCCCTTAGATAATTTTTTAAAAGTAAGTTTCATTTATTATTTTTTTTAAAAAAGTTGTTTCCAGGTGATTTATCCAGAGCTATCTTAGAAGATACTTTTTTTCCTTTCCTTTCCAAATCAAATGGAATGCTATTTCCTACTGTTTAGCTTAACATCTGGAATACTGAATTTATTGCCTAGTTCATTAGGACTCCTATGTAGTTAATCTAAATATGTAAATTAATTGAAGTTGCTTCTTTTCCAGGATGATTAGAGAAACTTACTTCAAAGCACGACGTGCATCAGATTACCTTCTAAATACCACAACCCACATTTCCATACAAAAGGGAAATAAAAGTTCTTTCAGAAAGTAACATTCATCAGACTTAAAGGATACAAGATATTCTTGATTGCTCACATCCATCCAGAAGATGGTAGGAAACTCAACCATCCAATTACTTCAATTCCCAAATCTAGGATATGACAAATTAAGGCTAAACACCAGGGAGTGTGTGAAGATGCAATTTTATCCATGTCTGGCCTAATGAATTTAATGACGTCTACTTCCTGTGAGGTTAATAGGGGATGATGGCCTTTAGTATATGACACAGCAGCATTTTATAAAGGTCCTCCTTTAAAGTGATGGAAAGGTATAGCAATTGTCTCCCGCCTCTGCTTCCAGGACAATGGATTTCCAAACATGGAAAATGACCATTGTGGGATGGTTCAAAAGAGGTTTTGGAATCACTGGATCCAAATTCTTCTTATTCCTTTGACATAAATCTGCAATAGGGGGAGAATATTTTGGCCTAGGACTTCCTTGTCATTGGGAGGACAGGATAGGATAGGATGGATCCAATAAACTAGACTAGACTAGACTAGACTAGACTAGACTAGACTAGAATAGACTAGAATAGAATAGAATAGAATAGAATAGAATAGAATAGAATAGAATAGAATTCTTTATTGGCCAAGTGTGATTGGACACACAAAGAATTTGTCTCTGGTGCAGAAACTCTCAGTGTACATACAAACAACAAAGTGGTAAGATACAAACAACAAGTGATAAATCATAAGATACCACTGGGAAAAGGGAATAGGAAAGATGAGGAGAGGAGAAAGATGAGAAGATGACAAGGATAACAGCAATACTCGAAGTTCTCTATGGTTGATACTGTGTTGTCTAATATTATAAGAGACGAGAGAAAATCTACTATCATCTCTAGAGTTTTACGAGTGTTTAGCTCCAAATTGTTCCAGCTGCACAAGTTGTTCTACCTCCTGCCTATATGCAGTAAATTTTCCATAGTGGAAATGATAACATGTTAACACTAACATTAGTTTAAACAGAACAAAAAAAAATGTTGGAAAAAGGATAACCCCTATACACACACTGAGTAAGGGGAGAGCAGAGAAAGAAGGGAAGGTGTCATCTCAACTAGCCAACTTGTTGGCTTATCTGTGGCCCTGCTGAATTGTGTTCTGTGCCTCTGAGATTGCTCTACTGCCTGGGGCAACTTTGAGAAGTGAAATCCAAGTTGGAGAGATTATTCATCCTTTAGTCATAGTGCAAGCTGTGTCCATCCCTGCTCATCTCAAGACACAATGATATCTCCCTCCAAATCACTGCCATAAGTTCTTCTCCATTTTTGCACATCTAGACAGAACATTGGTGGTCTCCTGTGTATTCAAGGGATGTAGACTGAACATAGGGAGGTTGTACACAGCACGTGGAATATTTCTGCAGTGTTATTAGCCCAATAGGATTAATTATGCTCGAAACACTTAGTAGTAAAAGAAAACCAGGCTGCCAGAGAACACGGTGGGTGGACACCATCAAAGCTGACCTCCACCAGAGCATAGAACAACTCAAAGAAGAAGTGCAAGATCAGAAGACCTGGAGAGACTTGGTATAGAATTGCAAAAAGTTGGCCATGACTGGATGAATAAAATCATCATCACCATCTATTTATACGCCAGCACACACATATGTACGCACACCTACATATGCGGGTTTCAACCTTGTGTGATTCTCCTGTGAGGTTACTGGACAATGTGTTGCCTAGTGAACATCATGTCAAATTTGGGGTTTGAATCTAGGTCTATTCAGACCTAGTCCAACATTCTCATTATGAGACCACACTGCCTTTCACAGGTGTGTCCTTTCCCCCCACCCCCAGTTCTTGGTCAATGATATTTTGTTGCATAGTCACGAGATGTAACCATCTGAAGATCTTTTAAGACTGCGGAAGAGGATTGGTAAGAATTTGTTGTTGTTATTCATCTTAATTATGTATGCTGCTCCCGCAGTGTCTATCTCCTTCTGCGAGCAGAAAATAAAGGCCACTAAGAAAGAATAAAATATAACTAACCCGTGCCGATATTGTAACTCCAGGTTGAATATGAGTCAGGACACATCTGGCATCGTGGACTCACTAAATTAATTAGGACATGTACCAGTGGACAGTAATCAAGCTTCATGTCAGCCAATAAACAGCACTATGATGAAGTACCAAAGATTACATTAGATTTAATCATGCTAGAATTTCATCTACTTTAGCTCAGAAAAAAATGGACAGCCAAGTCTAGAAACTGGGATGCCGTAAGCCTGTTTACTCAGAGGCAAGCCCAGTTGAATTCAGAGGGATTTCTCAGATGAGCATCTATTGAGTATATACCGCACATGGCAGAAATGCAAAACAGAGAAAACATATATCCAACAAGAACAACAAAAAAAGGGGACAAAAAGAAGAAAAAAATGATCTCAACATCAAATAAGTCTAATATTATATATATATCGGCTGGATGCGAGAAAGAAAATTTTAAAAACCCAATAAATTCTCCTCTCCTTACATAACAGGTCTAGAAATAATTATAGGTTTTCTCATTTTTATTTAACGAGAAAAATATATAAACAAATATTTCAGATGAGGAGATATCTATCTAATAATCAAATCAACCCAACATCTCATCATAATACAATATATGTATAAAAACATATTTAAAAACAGTCAACAGGTTAAACTGAGCCTTTTTTTAAATAAAAAAACTGCATTTCCCCCATCCAACCCCATGTTATTGGATTCCAAAGGGTCTTCTAGAAATGAAATGGCTTCACCAGAAGAAGTAAGAGCAGGGGTCTTCAAACTTGGCCCTTTTATGACTTGTGGACTTCAACTCCCAGAATTCCTTAGCCAGGCACGCTGGCTGAGGAATTCTGGGAGTTGAAGTCCACAAGTCATAAAAGGGCCAAGTTTGAAGACCCCTGAGTAAGAGGATTGCTGCTCTCTATGTTGTCCCAAAGATGCTTTTTCAAAGGGCAACTGGACTTTGTTTTTCCTTGAAGACATTTTGCTTCTCATCCAAGAAGCTCCTTCTGTTCTTCTGAGAACTGAAGAAGCTTCTTGGATGAGAAGCAAAACATCTTCAAGGAAGATGATCACATGAACTGTTAATACCACTTTACAGTGCCTTGGTAAGGCCACACTTGGAATACTGCATCCAGTTTTGGTCACGATGTAAAAAAGATGCTGAGACTCTAGAAAGAGTACAGAGAAGAGCAACAAAGATGATTAGGGGACTGGAAGCTAAAACATATAAGGAACGGTTGCTGGAATTGGGTATGTCTGATTTAATGAAGAGAAGGACGAGGGGTGACATAATAGCAGTGTTCCAGTATCTCAGGGGCTGCCACAAAGAAGAGAGAATCAAGCTATTCTCCAAAGTCCCTGAAGGCAGGACAAGAAACAACGGATGGAAACTCATCAAGGAAAGAAGCAACCTGGAACTAAGGAGAAACTTCCTGACAGTTAGAACAATTAACCAGTGGAACAACCTGCCTCCAGAAGCGGTGAATGCTCCAACACTGGAAGTTTTTAAGAAGAGACTGGACAGCCATTTGTCCAAAATGGTATAGGGTTTCCTGCCTGAGCAGGGGTTTTTGACTAGATGACCTCCAAGGTCCCTTCCACCTTTTTTTTTTTTTTTTTTTTTTTTTTTTTTTTC
>NW_015390050.1:0-34560 GCF_001527695.2 Protobothrops mucrosquamatus
AACGCCCCCCTGGCCACAGCCGTCAACTGGTCGTCCAGTGTCAGCCGTGGATCCAGGAGGACCCCCAGATTGCGCACCCTCTCCGAGGGGGCCAAAGTTTCGCCCCCTATAGTCAGCGATGGAGTCAGCTGACCATACCTGGGAGCCGGCAACCACAGCCACTCAGTCTTGGAAGGGTTGAGCCTGAGTCTGTTTCTCCATCTCAGACAAGTGGCTGTCCAGTCTCTTCTTAAAAGCCTCCAGTGATGGAGTGCCCACGATTTCTAGAGGCAAGCTGTTCCACTGGTTGATTGTCCTCACTGTCAGGAAGTTTCTCCTTAATTCCAGGTTGCTTCTTTCTTTGATCAGCTTCCAACCATTGTTTCTCGTCCTTCCCTCTGGTGCTCTGGTGAACAACCTGGCCCCCTCTTCTTTGTGGCATCCCCTCAGATACTGAAGCACTGCTATCATGTCTTCCCTATTTCTTCTTTTCCTTAGACTGGCCAAACCCAAGTCCTGTAGCCGTTCTTCATATATTTTAGTCTCCAGGCCTTGAATCATCATTGAAAAGGGTTGAAATGAGAGGTCCTTGGAGATCTCTGAACTTGGTTGTTTCCTTGCAGATGTTTCATAATCCAAACTAGATAACATCGTCAGTGCTGGTCACTGATGATGGTACCTAGTTTGGGTAATGAAACGTCTGCAAGAAAACAACCAAGTTCAGATAGCTCCAAGGACCCCTATTGCTTCTTGTCCCTTAGGCTGTATCATATCCCATTCCATGTTGGGAAAATAAAATTAACCTGGTTAGAGAAATATCAGATCAGAGGATATACTGCAGGTCAAAAGAAAGAAGGGGGAAGGTCAAAAGAAAGGAAGAGGTAATTTAAGCATCCTACCTAATTAAATCGAATGAGTCCTGCCATGTCATCCTCTAGATGTTTTTTTCAGAAGTAAAGCATCTATCTTAAATAAATACAGGTAGGCCTCAACGTACGACCACAATGGAGCCCAGAATTTATGTTGCTAAGTGAGAAATGTATTAAATGAATTTTGCCCCATTTTAGGACTTTTTTTGTCACAATTGTGTTAAGTGAATCACTGCAGCAATTAAATTAGTCACACGGTTGTTAACTGAATCCGGCTTCCCCATGGACTTTGCTTGTCAGAAGGTCACAAAAGGGGATCACATGACCCTGGGACCACTGCGGCCGTCATAAGTATGAGTCAGTTGCCAAGTATCCGAATTTTAATCATGTGACCAAGGGGATGCTGCCATGGTCGTAAGAGTGGAAAACGGTCATAAGTCACTTTTTTTTTATTTGTAACTTTGGTCCCTAAATGAACTGTTGTAAGTCCAGGACTACTTGTAAATAGATATTAACAAATTAAATAAAGAAAAGAAAAGAAAAGAAAAGAGAAAGAAAGAAAGAAAGAAAGAAAGAAAGAAAGAAAGAAAGAAAGAAAGAAAGAAAGAAAGAAAGAAAGAAAGAAAGAAAGAAGCATTCGATTCCTATATCCTACATATTGCATTTCAGCTTTATTTACTTGTTCCTGGCTGGATTTTCAAACAGAGTTGGGTGAGCTTGGGGGGCTAAAGGCCCATTTCCTTGCCAAAGCCCATTCTTCCTCTTAATAGCCCCCTTTCTCCATTATCAATCCAGCTATTTTCTAACTTCCTGTCATCCTGTCATCTGGCTTTGCTTTCCTGATTGGGACAAAATGCGGATATCCACACTGCTGCTTGGATACCGTCGGGATTTATGGCAAGATAAAACAGGGTGGATTTATGGGGCACAAAGTTGTCTATCATTTGTGTCTCTGGCAAGAACTGGATGTTATGGCCTCTTATTTATTCTCTGGGACGGGGAAGAGCAGGGGTGCTGGTGATTGCTTCCTTTCGATTCCTGACATTTATACATTTAGGTCATTTCCCTGCTTCTTGGCACTGCACTCGCCACCCCCCCCTTCCCACTCCAATACAATTTAGCCTATTTTTAGAACAGAGCGTTAAGGCACTCTCTGTCTAGGAAAGCCCAGCAGAGCAGATGCGCTGGTAGAAGGTGATAGAAGAATAGAAGCTTTTATTCGGGATGCATTTATTCCATATAAAAATTATACAGTTGGGAAAACATCACATAGGTCATAGAGTTCAAACTCCTGCTTAGTACAGGGATTTCAACTGGGTTTTATGGAATGTCTAAGGTCTGACAAGAAGAAAGAAAGGGCAAGAACATTAATGAGAGATCCAGCCTAGCCCTACAGAGAAATTTCCTGACAATGAGAACAATTAATCAGGTTGTTCCACTGGTTAATTGTTCTAACTGTCAGGAAGTTTCTCCTTAGTTCTAGATTGCTTCTCTCTTTGGTTAGTTTCCATCCGTTGCTTCTTGTCCTGCCTTCAGGCGCTTTGGAGAATAGCTTGACTCCCTCTTCTTTGTGGCAGCCCCTGAGATATTGGAACACTGCTATCATGTCCCCCCTCGTCCTTCTCTTCATTAAACTAGACATATCCAATTCCAGCAACCGTTCCTTATATGTTTTAGCCTCCAGTCCCCTAATCATCTTTGTTGCTCTTCTCTGCACTCTTTCTAGAGTCTCAACATCTTTTTTACATCGTGGTGACCAAAACTGGATGCAGTATTCCAAGTGTGGCCTTACCAAGGAGTATTCCTATCTCCTTTTTTCCTCCACAACAATATGTCTGTGAGGTGCTTTGAGCTGAGAGAGAGGTCACCCCGTCAACTTTCATGCCTAAGACATGATTAGAACCTACAGTTTCCTGGTGATTGGCCCAAAGTCACCCAACAGGCATTATCCCTAAGGTGGGACTAGAATTCGTTGTCTCTTGGTGATTGGCCCAAAGTCACCCAACAGGCATTATCCCTAAGGTGGGACTAGAACTCGTTGTCTCTTGGTGATTGGCCCAAGATCACCCAGCTGGCTTTTATGCCTAAGGCATGTCTGGAACTCCCAGTCTCCTGGACTCTAGCCTAGTGCTTTAACCACTGCACCAAGCTGTCTCTCTCTGAATACCCTGGAGGTTTTTCTTTTTGAAGATTGCTAAATTAAAGCTATGACTACAGGAGGATTCCTTAGATAGGTTATAGGATTGGAAATTCCCTTAACTATCTTTTTTGTTTGCAGGCTTGCAATGTTTTGCTGTGCCTGGGAGCTGTATTTGATCTAGGGTGGTGCTGTAATGGTTAAGGTAATGTTGCTGCTTATTTTTGGAAACTGCACAACTAGATTTTGGCAGCAAAGTCATTGGCTCTTGCAAAAGTTCCAAAAAGGGGTGTCTGAACCCACTTAGAAGTTTAGACTTGCAGATTGCTTAGATCCAGTTCAACCCTCTGCAGATATTCTTTGCCTCAGCATCCAATCTAGGTGGCTGTCCATCCACAGCCCCAAATAATTTCAGTTAAGATATATGTTACTCAATTCCATAGGAGAAAGTAAACTTCACTTATTGCCAAGGAAGACTATTCTACCATCAAACAACTTGTATTTTTGGAAAGTGCCCCCCTAAGGCTAAGCCAAATCCTTTTGATTGGATTAGAATTGGCTGGTTCAAGCTTTGCAACCAGAGAGAACAAATCTTCTTGTGCATCTCTGTGACAGACCAGTAATTTGAAATTTTATTTACCTTATATACTTGTGTATAAGCCCATCCACAGATAAGCCAAACCTTCCAATGTTAAACTAAGATGCCATGAAAAAATGCCCCACCTGCGGATAAACCAACCTGCATTTTTCATGGTATTTTGCTAAAAATTCAAGGTTCTTCTTATCTGCGGATGGGCTTAGATAAATATATATGCTGGAAATAAAGGTACTTTGAAAAAAAAAGTATTACCGTATATACTTGTGGAAAAGCCCATCTGAAGATAATTCAAGTCCAATTTTTAGGATGTATTTTGGCACCTAAAATTCTCAGCTTTTCCAAAGAATAGAGGGTGTTGGTTAATTCGTTAGTTTTATATAGTCACCCTTCTCACATATGTGACTCTGGGTAGCTTATAGAGTTTAAAACACAAACAAATATTTAAAAATAATCAAAATCATAACAACAACAAAAACCCATTAAAATGATAATAAAAACTATTAAAACCATAACAACCATAATCTGCAGGAGAATATTATTCATTTTCCTACAGTACAAAGACTTAGCAGGCTCTCCACCACTGTCACAAGTTCTCCAGGCCAGATGGCAAAGCCATGTCTTCAAGCTCTTCTGGAAGATCAACAAGATTGGGTCCCATCTAATCTCAGGGGGGGGATGATATTCCAGAAGGAGGACACTGGTACAAAAGGCTATCCTCCTGGGTCCTAGAGACAACAGAATAACTGAATAATAGAGTTGGAAGGGACCTTGGAGGTCTTCTAGTCCAATCCTATACTATTCCAGACAAATGGCCGTCCAATTTCTTCTTAAAGACCTCCAGTGTTGGAGCACCCACAACTTCTGGCGGCAAGTTGTTCCACTGATTAATTGTTCTCACTGTCAGGAAACCTATCCTTAGTTCTAGGTTGCTTGATTAGTTTCAATCCATTGTTTCTTGTCCTGCCTTCAGGTGCTCTGGGGAATAGGTTGAGTCCCTCTTCTTTGTGGAAGCCCCTCAGATATTGGAACATTGCTATATGACATTCCTTATTGGATAAGATCTACAATATGCCTTTCCTGCTGGACCTGATAAGATGCGACTGAGGAGTTTTGCAAATAACTTGGTCACATGCCACTGAATTACTTCAGAGAACCACTGATTTTTTTCATTTGTGCCCAAGATCATCAAAACAACTAAACTATGCATTAGAATCCATTCATGAGATTAGCAGAATTTAAAACTTGAAAAAATTCTTTCCTTCACAAAGATGTGTTCCTAAAATACTCACCCCAGGCTGTTTTCCTTATACCGACTTTCTTCAGTTTTGGGCTCCAGGCAACACATTTTTTTGTTATTGTTTATACTAGTTAATACCTAAGTAATTGATTTATCTACATTTGTTCTTTTGAAAATGAATCAGGGAGTTTTGTTTTGTTTTGAAAGCTTCCTCATTCAGTAGCTGCAGAACAATTGAAAGCTTTGATGGATATTCTATAGACTTTCACATTCCAACACGTTGATTTCTCAATTTGTTAGCAAAAGGCAGGAAGTTAATAATAGTAAAAAAATTCATGACACTAACCAGATTGGCTTCTATGCCACCTGTTCAAGCTCTGTGTGGAAAGAAATACCTTTTAGAATGCTCAGAGCAGAGTTTCCCATAAGCACCACATGGGCTTCTTCGATTTTAAAGAGAATCTTTCAAAGCTGATAAAATGAAGTTTGAATCTGGACAAGGCTCACATTATAAGCGCTTATATGTGCTTAGAGCTCAAAGCATTTTTAGAGACCCCACACACCCACTTTAGGGTCTGTTCCTATTGCTCCCCTCTGGGAGGAGATTTCTAAGTATTTACAGCAGGACTACCCAATTCTGTAATAGCTTTGTCTGTCTGGTAAACTCGCAAGATTAGTTTTTCTCACCATGCACATGTATACATAACCCGAACTAGACTGTTGTTTCTCTGTGTCATACAATATATGTGGGTATATACATAATTTTGAATTTATTTATTTTTTTTGTCATATTTATGTAGTGTGCATTGGAGGTGGTGATCCTTTTAGAGCTGTATGCAACAAGGTTTCATTTTCATGTATGCTGATTAAGGTACATTCAAAGTGACAATAAAGTTATTATTCTATTCTATTCTATTCTATTCTATTCTATTCTATTCATCTTTGACTTACAACCATTTGTTTAGTGACTGTTCGAAGTTACAACGGCATTGAAAAAAGTGACTTATGACCGTTGTAGCATCCCCATGGTCATGTGATCAAAATTCAGATGCTTGGCAACTGGTTCATATTCGTGATGGTTGCAGTGTCCCTGGATCACGGGATCCCCTTTTTTTGACCTTCTGACAAGCAAAATCAATGGTTAAGCCAAATTCGCTTAACAGTCATGTCACTCACATAACAACCGCGAATATTCCATTAACCACGGTGGCAAGAAAGGTCATAAAATGGGATCAAACTCACTTAACAACTGTCTCACTTAGCAAGAAAAATGTTGGGTTTGGTTGGGGTCTTAAGCCGAGAACAACCCGTTCACGCTCACGTTTGCAAGGAGGAGATGAACCACATGATATCAAAGTTAAATGAAATGCAGAAATTATATGCAGTCGCAGTCACTACCCCCATGCCAATCCATTCATTAGTTCTGTGTTGAAACTTCACAATTGTTTTGTAAATGATGGCTGTCGAGGAGGTATGATTGGAATGTTTTGTCTTTGTTAATCCACGGGGTAGAGACCTAAAGGTCTTCATGACCTCCGCATCAGCTGTTTGGCGATGGCTGGGTGCCATTTTGTTGCTCAAAGACAGACACTGAAGTTAGTTTCATGGTTTAAGGATTGATTAGTCATCATCTCTTAGCCACGTGCAGAAGAAAAATAACTCTGAACATCAAAAGTTGGAGATATCCGACAAGATAAGAGTTGGATGCATTTAGTTGTGGAAACTGAGGGGCATCTGGCTCGCTAGTCTTCAGGATGAGTTCAACCTCAGATGATTGCAGCCATATGACCGTATAGGGGTTATAGGGACCCTACACAGAAAGAAATATAGACAATGCATGCAAAAAACTTTGAGAAGCACATTACAAGTAAATGTATGTTTGTTTGTAATGATCTGTATTCTATAAGCTACCGAGAATTGCAATCATGATTGAGGTGGTTTTATAAACTTGATTGAAAAAGCAAACAAAGGAATAAAGTAAAGCCAAAATTTAAAATGTGAGGGAGAGCCAGAAGAAATCTAGGTCCCATGTTTCACCCTTTCACAAAAATCTCTGGATTCCAACAAGCTTTCTGCCTGTCAGCTGTACAATTTAGCCTGAGTGTTGCTGCTCCAGTTCAAGAGCTGGGAACCAGAAACCCTTGCAAATTAGCACATCTGGATTTAGTGTCTGAGACTTTTAGGCATTGTTGTATAATTTAGTATTCTTCTATTCTATGGACGTGAAGGTTTACAATCAATGTAGGATCTGTAGAGGGTAGCAAGGTTCTGATACTTGAGGAGCTGTCACAGAGGGCAGGGCAAGAAGCAACCGATGGAAACTTATCAGAGAGAGATCCAAGCTAGAACTAAGGAGAATTTCCTAACAGGGAGAACAATTAATCAACAGAATAGCTTGCCTCCCAGAGCTGTAGGTGCTCCATCACTGAAGGTTTTCAAGAAAAGATTGGACAACCATTTGTTTGGGATGATATAAGACCTCCTGCCTTGGGCAGGGGGTTGGACTAGAAGAGCCCCCCAAGGCCCCTTCCAGGTCTATGATTCTAAGGAAAAGATGCCTTAAGGAAACAGCTACTAATACCAGCAAGTGTTGTTGGTCGCTTCTTGATTACAATATTAGACTGGGAGTTAATGTTAACTTCTTTTGAGGATAAGGGAAATCCCTCTAATAAACAAGCAAATTGGAACTGGGGCAGACACAGAATCTGCATTAAAGTAGACTCTAAATAGGCCAAGGAATAATTTCAAAATTATTGTAAGGGGGAAAGCTGGACTTTCTAGTACAGTTAGCTAGCTCTTTTGGTGATCTGCAGCATGTTATTTATGAAGACCAACATCCAGAAATGTTTATGAACCCAGCAAGAGGCAACAGTCAAGTTCTGACCAATAGAAGGAACAGTATCAGCAAATAAAGTCATCACTTTTGTCTTTGATACATAACAATTCCATAAGAGGTTGAGGTTGGAATTCTTGTTGTTGTTCAGTCACTACGGCATGCCAAGCCCCCCAACTTCTACTGTCTCCTGGAGTTTGTCCAAATCCATGTTCATTCTGTCAATGACACGATCTAACCATCTCCTCCTCTGCCATCCCCTTCTCCTTTGGACTTCCATCTTTCACAACAATCAGGGTCTTCTCCAAGGAGTCCTCTCTTCTCATTTGGTGGCCAAATTATTTGAGCTTCAGCTTCAATCTCTGTCCTTCCAAAGAGCAATCAGAGTTGGTTTCCTTTAGGGTTGACTGATTGGATCTCCTTGCAGTCCAAGGGACTTTCAAGGGTCTTCTCCAATATCACAATTCGAAAGCATCAATTCTTCGGCTCTCAACCTTCCTTATGGTCCAGCTCTAACAGCCATACATTACTATTGGGAAAACCATAGCTATGATTATACAGACCTTTGTTGGCAAGGTGATGTCTCTGCTTTTTAATAGTCTGTCTAGGTTTGCCATAGCTAGGGATGGGATGGGTAAGCAAAATCACACACATAGTTTATGCTGTTGACTACCATGTGTTTTGTGTCTTCATAGGGTTTGCACGCAGTTCACGAACTCCTTTTGTTCAGGATTATTATGGGATTGTTGATGATTACACTATCAGTGCTGAAATTGAACACCTTTGGAAGGAGCAAGGTTAGGAAGCTAGTCTTTATAGGAAGCTGTTTTCCTAGGTCAAGCTGTTTACTTCTCTAGCAATTCTACATTTCCTTGTATTGGCCCCCCGTAGGGTAAAAGAAATTGCAAGCTGACTTTGGCACACTATTAGCTCTAAAGGGAAAGCTCTACTAGTTCCTGCAGGCTATAATTTAATTCCTTCATTTATTGTTACTAGCAGCAAATTGGTGTTCAATAATTGGCTTAACCACAAATGGTCCCAGGTCAGAGTCTGGCCTTTTTCTGAGCAACTGAATCATTTGGTATTATCCATCTGTCTTCCTAAACTCTGCCATCTTCCCATCTGCCACTGCAAATATTCCTCTTATAGTTATTCTCTCCCAGCAGTTCACTCCTTCAAAGAAACATTTTGGATTAGCCTCTGCTGAGTGAATGATTTTGTTTGGAGAACAAAGACTTTTACGTTCCCGCCAATCTATCTGGAGTTCCCTGGCATTGCCATCTTTTGATCCCTGCCGATTCTCAAATGTGGTCCCAGCTTGCATTCTGGATATCAATTAGGTTGCCAACGTTGCACACAAAGTGGGCTGTAGATGTTAATATGACTGAGCCACATGAATTCAGACCAGAACACAATTCAGCAGCAAATGCCTGTTCCTTTAACAGAGTCAGAATTAAGCATGCTAATTTAATATCTTAATCTAAGGCAGACATGTCAAACTCGTGACATCACATGATGTTGTGCGATGTATCGGGACTGTCACCCCATTGCTGGCAATGGGGTGGGCATGGCTTCTGCGTTATGTGTCCGGCCTGCGGGCCGGCAGTTTGACATCCCTGATCTAAGGTATGGAAAATCAAATTGGATATGTCTCAGCCTAGTTCTTAAATCAACTAAATCTGATGAATCTCTAATCATTCCATATCTAGCTTGATATAGCTAGATGGTTCAACTCTCACAGCCATACATTACTATTGATACATTTATGTAGAGGAGTCATTCAAAGTAGAGACAGTAGTTGGAAACATCCCATATTGGAGATGGTCTGTAGCTCAGTAATGCAACATCTGCTTTATGGGTAAGAAGATCTACCTTCTCATCATCTCCATACAGTTGTTAAGTTAGTAACATGCTTATTTTCATGTTGTATATGATCATGATTACCACTATTAATTGTATGTATACTGAGAGCTTATGCATCGAAAACAAATTCCTTGTGTGTCCAACCACACTTGGCCAATAAAGAATTCTATTCTATTCTATTCTATTCTATTCTATTCTATTCTATTCTATTCTATTCTATTCTATTCTATTCTATTCTATTCTATTCCACTCCACTCCACTCCACTCCACTCCACTCCATTCCATTCCATTCCATTCCATTCCATTCCATTCCATTCTATTCTATTCTATTCTATTCTATTCTATTCTATTCCACTCCACTCCACTCCACTCCACTCCACTCCACTCCACTCCGTTCCGTTCCGTTCCATTCCATTCCAATCCATTCTATTCTATTCTACTCTATTCTGTTCAAGTGAATTTGGCTTCCCCATTGACTTTGCTTGTCAGAACTTCGCAAAAGGTGATCACATGAACCCGGGACACTTCAACTGTCATAAATGTGAGTCAGTTGCCAAACATCTGAATTTTGATCAGATGACCATGAGGGTGTTGCAATGGTTGTAACTGTGAAAAACAGTCATAAGTCACTTTTTTCAGTGCTTCATATTTCATACTTCATACTTCATACTTTTTTCTGTAGTTCTGAATGTTTATTATACAAACTTTTGTAAGTTGAGGACTATCTGTATGCTATCTCTATGCTGACTGGCTTAACAGATCTCACATGGAAGGGGATCTATTTCATAGCTCCTGTGTTGAGCCTGTGCTCTTCTGAATGGGACGAGGACCACAAGAGGAGTTGAGTCAGAGGAGAGAGCAATATTTCTGAGCAGATGACTGCCAGGTAGAGAAAAACATTTTGTCATTCTGACTAAGCCAGTGGCTTTCGAAAAAAAAACTGTCACCAATGGAGACAGGTTCCAAAAGAAGATGTGTGTTAATTTGTTCTCTTGTCGTGAGAGGCCTGAGGTAAATATGATGAAAGAAGATGAAATCAGCTGGAACACATCGCTCAGGGAAAGCAGATGGTTTAATTTAAGCACAAAAAAAGGGAAAGCAACACAATTGACTGATTTCCGCTTCCCGTTTTGAGCATGGACCAGACACAATAAATAGTAAACAGTAAATAAATAGATGTGAGTCATGTGGGAGGAAAGAGATCAAGAGTTGTCCTATCCACTTGTCACTGGGACTTGCCTAGGTCCATATTTTTTGAAATCTTCTGGAGAAGAATGGCTGTTCAGAAACAAAACAATAATATTTTGCTTGTCTCCTTGGAAGTAGCCATCTACCCTCCAGTATCTGGCTGGTAATATGGGACAATCCACAGGCTGGCTCTCCAGATATTCAGGTTGTTTGCTGGAGTCTTAGTAATCCAGAAGGAAAGCACATTATGAGGACCAACAGTGAGGGGGAGGGAACATTATTCTCCACAAAGGGTTTTCCCTGATCCTGGATCCTGGTTGTTGAATTGCCAAACAGTAGCTAAAGCCAAAGTGAGGCCTTCATTTTTCTGCTTGAAGACTTCTGCAATGATAAAGCAAACATCTGGCCATAGTGACCTCTTCCAAGGTATATAGTGATTGTGGATGAGGAAGAGAAAAGGAAATATTAATAAAATAAGGCATTTAAAAGAAAGATAAAGTGGTTCTCTCCACTTTTGGCTCTGGTCTTTCTTACTTACTTCATCCACCACATTGTAACCTATGGGAAATTAACCTCAAGGAAATGAGACCTTTCTCAGAAAAAGGAAGGTAAGAAAGCTTACAGAACGTGGCTTCTGGAATTCTTTCCAGCCATAAATAATAAGTCTATTATAATAGGATTTTTTTCTCCCTCTGGAGACCCCAGCCAGATCCAGCCCATTTTCTAACTTGCTATATCTTTCTCATTGTTTTCTTGTTGTTCTTCTTGTTGTTGTTGTTGTTAGTTGCAAAGTCGTGTCCGACCCATCGCGACCACATGGATAACGTTCCTCCAGGCCTTCCTGTCCTCTACCATCTTCTGGAGTCCATTTAAGCTCACGCCTACTGCTTCAGTGACTCCATCCAGCCACCTTATTCTCTGTCGTCCCCTTCTTCTCTTGCCCTCAGTCTTTCCCAGCATTAGGCTCTTCTCCAGTGAGTCCTTCCTTCTCATCAGGTGGCCAAAGTATTTGAGTTTCAACTTCAGGATCTGGCCTTCTAAGGAGCAGTCAGGGTTGATCTCCTCTAGGACTGACCGGTTTGATCGCCTTGCAGTCCAGGGGACTCGCAGGAGTCTTCTCCAGCACCAGAGTTCAAAGGACTCAATTCTTTGACGCTCAGCCTTTCTTATGGTCCAACTTACATTGCAACTGGGAAAACCATTGTTCTCTATTATGCATCAACTCTGGGGCTGTTCAGTTCAGATTTCAGAGAGTTATTGTTCTGATGGCCAGACTTACAGAACTTCAATCTTCTTCAGATAATTGGCTGAATTAAATTAAATTGGGCTGGAAGGAATAACAAGGTAGACCAAATGTTGATGAAGATTCTCAGTCATCCAGGTAGAGTTGTCTAAAAGTTGAGTCACGGCAACTGGGCTTCTTTTCTTTTGTGGTCTGAATTGTTTCACTGCTTATCCAAGTAGATAAGACTGAAGAAGCTACTTGGATAAGCAGTGAAATGTTTCAAACCAGAAAAGAAGAGTAAGACCAGTTTTTGGTCACCATATGACATTGAGTCTCTGGAAAGAGAGCAGAAAAGAGAAACAAAGATGATTAGAGGGCTGGAGGCTAAAACATATGAAGAATGGTTACAGGAGTTGGGTATGTCTAGTCTAGTGAAAAGTAGGACTAGGAGTGACATGATAGTAGTGCTCAGGTATTTGAGGGGCTTCCACAAATAAGAGGAGAGAAACAACCTAGAACTAAGGAGAAATTTCCTAACAGTGAAAACAATTAACTAGTGGAACGACTTGCCTCCAGAAATTGTGGGTGCTTCATCACTGGAGGTTTTTAAGAAGAGATTGGACAACCATTTATCTGAAATGGTACAGGTCTCCTGCTTGAGCAGGAGGTTGGATTAGAAGACCTCCAAGATCCCTTCCAACTTTCTTACTCTGTTATTCATTCACTTACCTACCCAACACTTTGGTCTAATGCGGCATCCATCCCTTTTGGGGAAAAAAAAGCCACATGCCACTAAGAGAGAAACCTACAGTTGCTCCCACTTACCATATTAGCAGAGCCATATTAAAATAGATCAGCTCAAAATAGACTATTAGTCCTGCTGGATGTAAACCTTACCCAACTGGCAGTGAATTCCTCAGGAAAGAGGCGACAAAACAGCAATCTGTCTTTCTGCTTGCACTCATACATAGATACATTCACATGAATACTCATTGCCAGCATTCGAATTTGGACATTTTTGGCTGATGGCCATCCGCACACACATTCAAGTTATGATTAATATTTCAGGTCACCATGCCCAGTTTATTTCTGGAAAAGCATATGTTCATAAACCGATGCATGTGTTTGTGTTCCTTTATAGGAGTGGTAAACTTTTCACCTGACAGTTAGTAGTAGACTATTAAGAGCAGCCTACTAATAGCAGACTATTTCTCCAGCACAGGAGAAAAGCATGGTTTCCTCAAACAAAGGTTATCTCTTGATCAAGTCCCTTCTTCTGCTCCATTGACTTGGAGAAATTAAGAGCAGGTGAAGGGAGGACTGAAAGTTTACTGATAATATCAAAACACACCAACAAATGCAAAATAAAAAATAAAAGTCAGTTGTCGGTTTCTTTAACAACAGCTCTGTTTTCACCTAATTTGGCCAGAGTCAAAACACAGGTCTTGCCAAGAGTAGCAGCCTGGCCCGGTTAATACAGTCATTAAAATGACTCTGTTTGAATTGCAAACTGGAACACGGAGCAACGAGTTATCTGTCATTTCGGCTTGTCCTCTGTTATGGTATTTTAACAGCATGCAGTAAAGTCTCTGGCCAGTTTACTGTATGAAATTTGATCACATTTTGGACAGCTCTGAAGATCTCGGTAAATTGCATTCTGCAAGTTCTGCAAATGATTGGAGATCAGATCTATGGAAGGCTTACATGGGGAAAAAATATTGCTCTTGTTAGTTTAGTGATGTTGCCTTTGTTACAGTCTTTGCATTCATCTTCATTTGGGACATGGATGGTATGAGGGAGAATAGAATGGCCAATATTCAACAACATTTGGGGGGAAAATGGGTTTACCAGCAGAAACATGCAAAGACATTTGGGTATAGGGGTTAAAGCATCAGGTTAGAAGTTGAGAGACCATGAACTCTGGTCCACCTTAGACACAAAGCCAACTGGTTGACCTTAGGCTACTCAGTTTCTCTCTCATCCCTAGGAAGATGATAATGGCAAAACACCTCCAAAATTATAAAATGTTTTCTTTCCCATTTTAAACCTTGCTGGAATGTTGTGCCTGGAAATTTTTTAAGTGACTTCTTGTCTCGTTAGTCTCCTCAAACTTACTAATCTTGATGACAGTAATTCTAATCACCGCATTTAGAATTTGGCAGGACAATTATGACAGGAAACTCTTGAAGTTTATAACATGCATTGCTTTACCAGAATATTTATTTATGTAATTTACAAGCTGCTCAATTTGGAAAGGCTTGTAGCAGCTACCTATGGCTGTTGAATTAACTACTTGCACCACAGGGGGAAAAAAATTCCTAGAGGTAAGATCCATTTAATATGGAATTAACTCTTACTTGATGGGATTTAAACAGAGGTTAGACCAGTGGTGGCGAATCTATGGCATGGGTGCCAGAGGCGGCACTATCTGTGGGCACGTTTGCCATTGCCCCAGCCCCACCACCCCCGTGGCCCCCTCCTCACCAGCAGCCCCCCCAGAAGAGAGTCACCCCGGGCGCAGCCTGTGCAGAGCAGCACAGCCAAGGACATGGCAGCCGGGCAACCGGGACAAGACTCTGCCCTCACGCCCCATTGCGTGCAGATGATGTTGCCAGGTGTGGACAGAGGGCGTGGCCACCATGACGCTGCTGGGCCACCTGGGTGATCTGCTGTGGTGGGCTGTGGAGGTGGTGGGTAGCCCTGCGGGCAGGAGATGTGGGGACGGGGCAGGGGCGAGGCGGTTTTTGGGCACTCGGTCTCTAAAAGGTTCGCCATCACTGGGTTAGACTATCATCTATTGGGCATATAGTAGCATTGATTTCCTGTGTTGGGCAGGAGTTAGACTAGAAGATCTCTACAATTCCTGCCATTCCATGATTCTGTGATTGATTGGATAACAATAGTTTTATAATTTTATAATTTATTGTATTGCAACAATTAAACCTGTGTGTTACCAACATGTGCACCACAGTTTTATGGAATGTTACTAGTAGGAAAATCATTGGAAATGTTGAATCTGTCCCAAATAATGCACAGACACCATACTTGAATAATTTCTCCCTAAATTTCCCCTTTCAAAGGCCGTTATTAAAAACAATATAAAACGGCAACCGGTACAATAGAGAACAATATTTTCTTTGGAGTAGCGGGGGGGGGGGAGATGGCTGAAGGCAACATCAACTATTAAGAAAATACTGATCAATTTCAGAAATCATCCAAAATTCAGAGACTCTTCCGCCCAAAATGACTTTCTCGTAAATCCTAATTTCTATCAGTATTTTTAGAACTATTACAGTGACTCAACCTTTATAAACTGACACAAATGAGGATTTCGGGGAAGATCATAACTGGCCTAATATTACCTAATTCATATATTTACTTTTGGAAATATGATTGGGAGGGAGCCTTGCTGCAGATGAAGAAAACAGAGGAAATACCTTGAATGATATCCTGCCTTATCTTAAATGCACGATTGCTAAAACCAGGAAATACTTCTTGTTCCACGGCTTCAGTTTTTTTTATAGAGTCTATCCACTCATTAAGGAGTCATTTATTGTCTTCTTGAGGAAGGAGTTTAATTTTTAAAATAATAGTAAAAACTTTGGCAGTGAAATCCAGTTTACTATGCTACAGAATGAGATGCAATGAACACAGAATAATAGAGTTGGAATTAACCAGTGGAACAGCTTGCCTTCAGAAGTTGTGAGTGCTCCAACACTGGAAGCTTTTAAGAAAAGACTGGACGGCCCACTTATCTGGCATGATAGTGAGCAGGAGGTTGGACTAGAAGGCCTCAAAGGTCCCTTCCAACTCTGTTATCCTGTTAATATTTTTTTTTACAATGAAAAATTCAACTTTGGAATGTGCTATCATGAGATATGATGCCTGCTGCCATCTTGACTGGCTTCAAAAAGGGTTGCACCAATTCACAGAAGCCACAGAAATTAATGGCTATTAGCTTTAGATGGTGGTGTGATTGTCTCTGTGACAATCCTTGTGCAGATGGTTGGGCATTGTGAGAACAGACTGCTGGACTAGATGGGCCAGGAATCCCGTCCAGCAGGACAGCGCTTATATTCTTATGTAGAGAACCTTGGAAAGCATTGGTCTATACTCCATTAGTGACATACCATATTGGGCTATATGGGCGGGAAGCTTTACTCACTTTACCTGGAAATGGTAACACATGAATTTAAGACTTTCCACATAAACTTTATTTATTAATCAAACTTGTATGCCACCTCTCATGCCAAAGCCAACTCATATCCATGAACTGTAGTCCTACTTGCTGGAATTAAGGAGATAATTCCTAACAGTGATAACAATTAACCAGTGGAACAGCTTGTCTTCAGAGATTGTGGGTGCTCCAACTTTAAGAAGAGACTGGACAACCACTTGTCTGGAATGGTATAGGGCAGGGGTGTCAAACCGCCAGTCCGCAGGCCGGATGCATCATAGCGAAACCGCGCCCACCCCATTGCCGGCAATGGAAAAAAAGTAACGATATATCACGACACATCACATGATGTTAGGAGTTTGACACCACTGGTATAGGGTCTCCTGCTTGATCAGGGGGCTGGACTAGAAGACCTCAAAGGTTCTTTCCAGATTCTATTCTATTCTATTCTATTCTATTCTATTCTATTCTATTCTATTCTATTCTATTCTACTCTACTCTACTCTACTCTACTCTATTCTATTCTATGTTCTAATTTCTATTCTATTCTGTTCTATTCTCTGTTCTAAATTCTATTCTATTCTATTCTATTCTATTCTCTGTTCTAAATTCTATTCTATTCTATTCTATTCTATTCTATTCAATCTAGCATGTGGGATACGTAACATGGGCCTTTGGCCTAATCAGGCAGGAATTGTTCTTCTATTCTTAAATTGGCTGTTCCTGCTCAATTGAATGGTTATGCAGATATATTCAAGGCAGTATAGTAGAACTGATGATTTAAGGCTGCTGTAGATAAATAGATGTCAACCTTTCTATCAGCACAAAGGTTGATTTTTAATATATGCCGAAGACAGCTGACATTGTATAGGCAACTTTTCTCGGATCGTAGTCATCACATTGATTGAGAAGCCTAGTAAATGTTATACATCACCGAGTTATAAGAATGTGCATTAAACGGATATAAAAAAACAATGAAGCCCCACAATTTCCACATGTCAGAAAAGCGGGCAGTTATCATACTTCTATCTACAGTTTAAACAAAAGGAGGATAAATTAGTGCTGAAACAAAATGCAATGGATGCATTTCTACTTTGGGTCAAAAGTATGATAGCACTAAGGCAAAATTCTCTCCTTCCAACCTATGTACTCAAAATACATAAATATCTAAGGGGCTGCCACCAAGAAGATGGGGTTAACCTATTCTCCAAAACACCTGAAGGTAGTGCAAGAAGCAAGGGGGGGAAACTAATCAAGGAGACAAGCAACCTAGAACTAAGGAGAAATTTCCTGACAGTGAGAACAATTAATCAGTGGACGGGCTTGCCTCCAGAAGCTGTGGTTGCTCCATCACTGGAGGTTTTGAAGAAGAGATTGGACAACCATTTGTCTGGAATGGTATAGGGTCTCCTGCTTGAGCAGAAGACCTCCAATGTCCCTCTCAACTCTGTTATTCTGTAATTCTAATGCTATTCTATTAGTCTGTTGTTAAGTATTCATGTGTATTGACAAAACATCTTTAGTCTGCTCCTTTTAAAATAATTAATAAATAATAATAATATTAAAAAAATAATTTCTCCAATATTCTAAACAAAACATTGAGGAATTGGTTTTGATCTTTGCATAGAGCACAATTCAGATTAAAGGTATTACAAACCAATCCAATACATGAACTGTTTCAGATCCAGTTTAGAAATCTATCAGGTAAGACGTGATCTGTTTAGCGTATAAATAATTGTCTAGCCTGGGAATGACAAACACGAAATGTTAACGAGTGTATAAAAGCCAAATATCTATGGGGGATCTTGAAGTGTGTACTTTAGGGACATGCACGTGCACGCACGCACTCATACACACACACACACACACACACACACACACACACACACTCCCAAATGATTTGGAGAAAGAGAAAAGAGAACAAACTTTGGGAAGGAATCAAAGTAAAGGAATGTTTTTATGGAACAAGAGCAGGAAGTTCCTATCCAGATATTTAATTACTTACTAGCCCCTTTACAAGCATGAATTCATTTTATGGCTTTTGAAACATAACAGAGGGGGAGGAGAAAGTAAAAATTGGTTGGTGTTAAATAGCTGTTGCATCAAGTATCTGAAAAATGCATAAGGAAAAATGTTTGTCATGGTTACTTTCTCATCCCCAGTTTTTCCTGAAATAGAACTCCTATCATAGCGGAAAAGTTGTTCTTCAGTTATAACCTTCAAGAATTCCATGGGATTTCCAAAGGTTTAGACAGAATTATCAAATTTCCCTATATACCTTAAGAGAATAAATATGTAGGGAAGGGAATGATCAAGCAAGGTGAAATGGGTGAGGGACGTAGGCAAGCAAAAGGGAACAAGATAGGAAGATGGTAATGGAGAGCTTAGATGGAGCCTGGATAGGAGAAAACTCAATTGGGGTCTGGGATCCTTGGGCCATTTCTCAGAAGAAGGATCTCTGTCATTTCCTTCACTGTTTTTTTGATGTTTCTATTTATTTCCATTTTTTCCTCTCTTTTTGTTTCTTATTTTTATTTTATCCTACTTTCTTCTCACTTGCTTCACTCCCTTTCATTTTTTTTAAAGTCACTTGAGGTTGTCCCTTTCCCTTCCTTTTCTTTCCCTTTCTTTTTCCTTTCCCCTTCTCATATATCTTCCTTCCTTCTCTCCCTCCTTCCTCTCCTCTTTTTTCCTTTCCTTTCCTTTCCTTTCCTTTCCTTTCCTTTCCTTTCCCTTCCTTTCCTTTTCTTTCCCTTCTCTTGCCTTCCTTCCTTCCTTCCTTCCTTCCTTCCTTCCTCTCCTTTCCTTTCCTTTCCTTTCCTTTCCTTTCCCTTCCCTGGCCTCCCCTTCCCTTCCCTCGCCTCGCCTCCCCTCCCCTCTCCTTCCCTCCCCTCCCCTTTCTTCCATCTCTTGGCCTCCTTTCCCTCCACTTCCCTCCTTCCTTCCCTTCCCCTTGCCTCCCCTCCCCTCCCCTCCCCTTCTCTTCCCTCCCCTCCTTCCATTTTCCTACCTTTGATTCCATCATTAGATCCAAGACTGATCATTCTTCTCATGTTTGTGCATGTGGTTTGGGTAACTTCAGTAGAGCTCCTGGTGACCACATGGAGATATCCATTAGTCAGATGCGGGAGGAATAATATTTTGGGGACAGAGGGAATGAAGGGCCAACAATATAAGTATGCCATATCTTTTTCCAGAAAATTTCCATCCTCTTCCCTGCATCCCCTTGTGTGCCTAGAAGTCCAAGGCCTTGTGAACAATGTCAGCTGGGTCAGGAGAGACAGCTGGCGCAGAGGTACTTGGACTTCAAGGTCACGGAATTGAAGGCTACTTCCAAAATATAGGCAGTCCTGGACTTATGAACACAATGGAGCCCAACATTTCCATTGTTAAGTGGGACTTTTGTTAAGTGGGTTTTGTCCCATTTTACGATCCTTTTTGCCACAGTTGTTAAGTGAATCACTGCTGTTGTTAAGTTAGTAAACAGGTTGTTAAGTGAATCTCCCCCCCCCATTGACTCTGCTTGTCAGAAGGTCACAAAAGTGGATCACATGATCCCGGGACACTGTAACTATCATAAATATGAGGCAGCTGCCAAGCATCTGAATCTTTGATCACATGATCACAGGGACATTGCGATGGCTGTAAGTATGAAAAACGGTCATAAGCCGCTTTTTCGGTGCCATTGTAGGTTTGAATGGTCACTAAATGAACGTAAGTTGAGGATTTATTTTCTTGCTTAAATGCTTAAATAATTTTTTTTCTTATTTTCTTGATTCAATGCTTAAATAAACAAATGCTTATTTATTTAAGTTATTCATGGAGACACCTAGTTTCTGGAGATGCTTTTCTAAGGGTTACGGACTGCAGTGGAGATGGAAAACATCTACGTACCTGGGGGCCTTTTTTTAGAATGCTAAAGCCCACGAACACAGCACACCCTTCAATATATTTTAAACCAAAATACTTTAAAAGTAGAGATCTACCTAAGAAGTAAATCACCTCCCAAATTCCTGTAAACACACTGATTAAATGGGTTTGATGGTTTGCCTAAATCAATTCAGCTATCTTTGCTTTCCTTTATACCTCTGCTGATAATAATATAAACTGATAATAAAGAATTTAAAAATGTGGCTAAACTTATCGGGGTTAGAACCAGACTATACACATACTTCCTCCAACCTATTGCAGATACTATCTCTATTACACTCCCCTCCCCAAATACTAATTTTTTTTATCAAAGGAATCTGAAGTTATCAGACAACAAGCAAATGGTTTTAGGTGAATTTGAGCATTCTTCTAAATATAAGGGTGTGGAACCCACCTATCCAGTTTCCAAACTGGTTCTTCTCCTTATCAGCAGTGTTTGAAATAAAAACCCAAATGGCACACTCTCCTGCCGCTATCACTCCCACAAAATAAAGAAATAAAATGCAAATCCTGACATTTTGGACAGCACATATTTTTCTGTTCTACTAAAGATAACAGACCAGCCACCATCAAAGTGTTTCTGTTTATTACATGGCAGAACCTGGCTTTGTTGAGCCTATAGTAAATAAATTACTTCAGCGAGAAACCGTTTCTTTGTTTGTTGTAGTAGTGAATCTAGTTTTATTATTGCTCAGTGATGTAACAGAAGTGTTGTTGAACTTTGGAAAACTACACTTCTCTGTACAGTTATTTTTTTTTATGTACTTGACGATATTTGTGGACAGCTAGCTGTAATGTTTAAACCCAAAACAATGGAACTTGTTTTTAAAAATAAAAATGTACTATATCTTGTCACCCCCGCCCTGAGATTGACTCATTTTGGTAATCTAAATCACACTTCACCCAAGGGAGTAAATCTACTCAGGTTATCATTGTATACACACTTACCCACGGTTAACTTAATCATAGTTTAGGTTAATCTACTTTTCTGAGTTTGTGGAGCACACTAAACCCTAATGAACAACAAAGGTTATTTGGTGGCACAGCCTATCATACAAATACAATCTCAAGGACTTTCAACTCTGTTATTCTATCATTCTAATGTTATCACGAAATCTTGTCATTCGTTGTTGTTTTTTTATTGAAAATTTTATAAAGATTTTATAAAATTATTCTTATCCTTTCATTTGTATAATATAAAATCTTATAAAAGTCCTGTAAAAGTCTTATAAAGTCTTGTAATCACATCAAACAATGATAAAAACAGAGAGCTTGTCCATCCAGCACAAAGTAACTAAATCTGTTACAGTAGATAGTCCAAGAGAAAGTCTCCAAAAAGTGAAAGTCTCATATGTTTTCAATTGAAAAAGCAGAAATGCCCTTCCGCAGCCATATTCCTTCTTCTTCAAGTTAACATAAGAAGCGAAGAAGATTCTTTATTTCTAGAGTTAAAGTTTCAGTTCAATCAGTTTTAAATCCTCCTGGTAGGCTCTGTTTGCCTGTAAAATTCAACTCATGCTTTCCTGGAACGGCAGAGGTTGAATCCGCGTCTGGACCTCTCCAGCCTGAAGCACGGAGAGGTCCCAGACTCCGGGGGAACTCACCTTAGCCCTCACCGCTGTAAAAGTACGAGGGCTAGGGAGCTCTACCCCTATCGGGGAAGCTCACCCCCCCTTCACCCAGGGAAAGGGATTCCGAGCCGCAGAACAGCTGTTCCTGCGGCTCTTACGTGTCTTCGGGGCGGACAGCTCACGGAGAAGCTGCCATCGGCGCCGCGATCCAACCGGAAGTCCGTCATTCGTTGATACAATGGCTCATGAGATATTAAATGATTTTCATTTAATGAGAGTGAATATGTATTCCCAGAATGATTGGTAAATTCTGAATGATTAGCAGCTGACAAGCTAAGCATCTTCTGGGGACAGAGTCTGCTACTACAACTTGAAGCATACTCCGAATGATTGCTGGAGGATTTACTCTTTGGTAAACTATGGATTGCATGATTTCTTAGACAAAAAAAATTCAAGCGTGCCTCCTTTTTAATCCATTGGAAAATTGATTTCAGTCACTTTCATCATCCCTCTCTTGTGTTCCCCACATCTCTCTTGTAAATCCAGCCCTTTATAACCTCTGTGGCTAAGCTATATACTAATTCTGGTTTAATTGCATTGTAGTCACAAGGAAGCCATAAAGAAGCTGCCGCACATTTCCTAGTGGAGCAAAATTTTTAAAAATAACAAGAAGCTACACAAATCATGCCACTACAAAGGATATTTCCCTTGCTACTTGTAACATGCACACTTGCCAGCAAGCTTATTTGATTCTGGAACAGACAAGCAGTGAGTGTCTACTTGTCCCAACTCAATGGGCTAATTTCTCCAGGCAGAAGAAAGGAACTCTCCATGACATCCATTCAGCAAATTAGATGAGAAATTTAACCTTTCTGCATATATTGCAGAGTTATACTTAAAAGTCTGAGTGTTGGTTATGTGTACTTTAACCTCCCATGGTGTCCTCTCAATGTCATCTTGCTAACTGGGATTGCTTGGAATTATGGTCAAATAAATTCAGAGGGTACTAGGTCATAGAAAGGTGGGCTGTTATCATAAAGCTTGACTGAACGGGATGTTATGCTCTCAAATCATTATTATACAGTAGCTCCAGTGATGGGATTCAGCCAGTTTGCACCACTTCGGCGGAACTGGTAGCTAATTTTTTGTTGCCCAGGCCCAGAATGGACTTCCAGAAGTGGCATCCACGCAGAGAACCGGTTGTTCGCATATTTGAATCCCACCACTGAGTAGCTCATTCTACTACAACAGTGGAGCAGTCTATCTATAAGCAGACATGCAATTTTCTGACAGTGAGAACAATTAGTTAATAGAATAGCTTGCCTCCTGGAGTTGTGGGTGCTCCATCAATGGAGGTTTTCAAAATTAGACTGGACAACTGTTTGACTGGAATGGAATAAGATATGGTAAGGTATAATAGAATGATATAATTCAAGCAGGGGGGCTGTCAACGCTGCAAATACTGTATATTCTTGCTTTGACAATACGCAGAACTGTCTGGTATTTTTATAGTTAAATCAGGCAACAGTGAAAGCCCAGGAAAAAGAAACGGGAAGTAAATCACATCTTCCAAGTTAATTGGAAGATGTGAACCATGACCCCAAAATAGGGGCAGGGAAAAATGCTTAGAATGTATGTGTAAAGGAAAAGATTCCAGATCTAAGCGTGATGTCATGTGTCTGATTAACGAAACACTTAAAAGGACTTTCAGGCATATTTTTTCCTAAAAGCATTTATTAAGGTTACAGAGACGTCAGTACGGCATGGTGGAAATGCTTAGATCTGGATTCTTTTCCGTTACACAAACATTCTAAGCATTTTTCCCTTCCCTTATTTTGGGGTCATGGTTCACATCTTCCAATTAACTTGGAAGATGTGATTTACTTCTGGTTTCTTTTTCCCGGGCTTTCACTGTTGCCTGATTTAACTATAAAAATACCAGACAGTTCTGCGTATTGTCAAAGCAAGAATATACAGTATTTGCAGCGTTGACAGGGGCTGGGCTAGAAGACCTCCAAAGTGCCTTTCAGCGCTATGGTTCTAGGTACTATGTTCTAGGAAGGTTGTGGGTTCTCCATCTCTGGAGGCTTTTAAGAAGAGGCTGAACAGCTGCACCATATAGATGGTTTTATTGGATTTGCAGATCCTTGTGTTCCATTTTAACTCTAACATTGCATGATTTCTCTGTCCCCTCCTTTTTGGCTCAATCCAAGTCCACCCAACTGGAGAACAAATGCAGCTGGCCATACAGTGACACCAAAGAGACCGCAACAGCAGATATGTACTGTAAGTATAGGGATCAACAGTGAATTTACTTAAAAGTATCCATGGATACTAACCAGGCTCATAACAGTTTCCAGTGTAAAAGAATTGAGAACTAAAGATAATCTTTTTTGGAATCTATAGTAATCAGAAAACCTGGAAAAGAGCATTTGTGGGGGGGGGGGAAAGTGAAACAATAGCAAAAAAGAGTCTGATTGCACTGTATCCACTTCTTTAATTAGAAAGTATTTTATTGAAATTTGCTTTCCATTTTTTTTAGCTCCATTAACAAAGTCTTTCATAACCTTCAGCTAAACAAATGTCTTTTAGAGTAGAATTATTTAATGTGAAAGTTTAATTTATGTATTTTTGTCTCTCAGATTGTGTGTGCATTTTCCAGTTGTTTTCATTTTGTTTCTTGTTTCCCCCCCTTCTTTTTATTACATATTTTTCATTTTCAGTGTTATGCTAATGTTCTGTTTGTTTCAATAAAGAGGCAATTATCCTCGCATGCACAAACACAAACTCTTCCTTGATAGTGTTCTGATTTCAAATAGATTTCAACCATGAAACCTTTTGTGCACCTCACAACATCTGTATCTTTGAATCTTTATTTCCTTGGGGCAACTTTATTTCTGCTGTTAGGGAAGAAAGAGTGCCAAAGCTTTCCTTGACTAAACCTCAATCCTCAACATGTACCCTTGAGGATATGATAACTGTCAAGGTTCTTATGGACAAGACCAAACAAATCAGAACTCTGAGGCTTGAAACTTCCTCAAAGAACATGTTTACTGGTTACATCAGGGGTCTTCAAACTTGGTCAATTTAAGACTTGTGGACTTCAACTCCCAGAATTCCTCAGCCAGCGTGACACAGCTGAGGAATTTTGGGAGTTGAAGTCCACAAGTCTTAGATTGGCCAAGTTTGAAGACCCCTGGGTTACATAGTATTGGCATGGTGAAAAGTGAAACCAAGTCTGAAATTCCCTTCAAAGAGAGACAGGTAAACTTCCCACCCCAAAGCTAGGCAATCAGCTACATTCCCCAATAGAAGAGTTTGGTGGGCTTTCTAACCAAACACTCATGCCCCCCCATCTAACAGACAGAAATGACCTTGGTTCCCACTGGACAGAAAAATGTTTAGACTAGTAGAAATCCTCCACACCCCCTCCCATTCTTGTGGCAACCTAGAACGAGCAAAATGGCTGCAGCCAGGTTCATTCTAAAGTTGACAATAACCTTCCTGCATATGGATATTTCCAATAACAAATCTAATGATTAAAGAATGTCCCTTACCTGTTCTACATGGAAGTGGGGAATATATTAAAAGATAGTGCTCAACATACCATCATTCTTTCAGCAACCATTCAATCTTATAAAGGCATTGAAAAAAATATGACTTACAACTGTTCCTCATACTTATGACTAGGGGTCTTCAAACTTGGCCCTTTTATGACTTGTGGACTTCAACTCCCAGAATTCCTCAGCCAGCATGCCTGGCTGAGGAATTCTGGGAGTTGAAGTCCACAAGTCATAAAAGGGCCAAGTTTGAAGACCCCTGCTTATGACCATTGCAGCACCATTGCATTGCAGATCATGTGATCAACATTTGGGAGCTTGTAACTAGAATGTATTTACAATGGTTGTGGCATCCTGGGGTTTTGTGACCTCCATTTGCTATCTTCTGCTACCATCTGGCTTTTCAAAAGCAAAGTCAATGGGGGGGGGAGATGGATTCACTTACAACCACCTGATTCTCTTAACAACTGCACTGATTCACTTAACAATCATAGCAAAAAAAAAAGTTATAAAACCAGAGTGACTCCCTTAGCATCTTGCTTAGCAATGAAAATTCTGGTCCCAGTTGTGATGGATCACCCATTAAGAAGCAATACAGCCCCATCTTAGAAAGGAATACAAATTTAGAAGAATGGAACTGTGCAATGTGTCAGTTAGAGATGAAGGAAATGTAACAACACGTATTTAGAAATAGATAGGAAGTTACAAGATTTGACAACAAGAAGACAAGCAGCAGAAACCCAAGTAGGGATGAAGGACACGTAAAGCTTAAGCAAGATGTAACTCTACAGCGGCAGAATGACACGTAAGCTCAGGCGAGGTTCAACTCCATAGACAAATGGACGCAGAGACTAAAAGTGAGGTAGAACGCCAAAAAAGGTAATAGCTTTGTGAAATGTTACTTCTCTATTTCTGGAAATCAACTGTCGTGGAGTGCTGCTGTTCAGGGTCTCAGCTCCAAAACTGGACTGGGATCCTTTTGCTGAAGCGCTTCAATAAAAGTTTTGCAAAAGTCTGTCTCCTGTGTCAGCCTCTGATTGGCTTCTGTGCTAGGCTGAACCAATTTTTGGACAACAGTTGTGATGAAAACTTGAGAACTAGGGTATTTGTGATCTTGAGATCTCAGATTAGAGAGAAAACTTTTCCTAGAGCAAGGGTAGGCAACCTTGGCTCTTTTATGACTCGTAGACTTCAACTCCCAGAATTCCTGAGCCAGCCACGCTGAGAGGACAGGGAGAGGTTTCCAAGCTGAGCCATGCTGTCTCAGGAATTCTGGGAGTTGAAGTCCACGAGTCATAAAAGAGCCAAGGTTGCCTACCCCTGTCCTAGAGGGATAAAAAGTCCCAGGGGATGTGATACACAGACCCACCAGCATGGTTTCTGTAGACATCAGATCCAGAATGATTTGCTTTATACCTCTCTTTCTTTTACAGTGCCAGGCTGCCAGCACTTATGAATCAGTTCACTCCAACCTTCAGTTTGTCCTCCTTGCTACCTGGCAACACCTTTGTCAAAAGCTCATGGCAGCAAAGCCAGCCTCAGCGACGTCAACTCAGGTGTTAAAAGATTAAATCCTCTGTAGGCGTCTGAATGCCCTTTAGCTACCAAACAGCCTGGGAAACAGGCTGTTCTTTCGGATACCGATTTCAAGTCTGCACAGCTTCAGGTCATTACATAATATGAACTTATGGGAACAAAATGTAAATTGGAAAGGGGAGGAGAGAGGGGAGGGGGAAGGAAAAAATTGGGATGTTCCCATTAAGGGAATGATCTGTCTTATTACTCTGCTCAACGTCAACATCAGCTTTATTTCTGAAGCATACTCAGTGATTCTGAATTGGTTTTGGAAGAGGTACAGGTTGTTTTGGATTCTTCTTTTTAAATAGGTTTAAATATCTCCATGACTCTTGGTTAGAGAAGCCAACAAGCCTAATTGTACAAGTTCTACTCACAAGACCCTCTTTGGGTGACAAAGTACGGTGACAGCAGTGTATGATGTAAGCATAGTAAAGAAAGAGACTTGGTATTCTTAGGAAAACCCTCCTTCTGGCTATAATTCCTGGAAGTATTAGTCAAGTCCAACATTAAAAGATGCTATCTTTGGACATGGGTTCATGTCTTCAGTCCAGCATGGATCCATTGTCAAGTTGTCAAAGTCCTGAGCTAGTTGTTGCTATTATTGATACTTTGCTTGTCATCTCGAAGGAACCAAGCTGTGTGACAGAGATATTCTCTCTTTTGATAGCTGTGGACAAAAAATAAGACAGAAAAAAAAACAACAGCAAACACAAATGGGCATTAGGATTGTAGCAAGGAAGATGGTGAAGTAATGAAGATGGTCCCTTGCTAGAAGACATAAAGTTAGCTTTCTGAAAGGTTTACAAAAAAACTACATTTTGCACAGGCAGATGAAATATTTGTGCATTATAGAAGGCCATTGATGTCCTTAAATGGACTCCTCCTCCTCCCCTTTTTCTTCCTCTACTTGGCAACTCTCACTCCCTTCTAACACTGATGATGTTAATAATAATAATAATAATAATAATAATAATAATAATAATAATAATAATAGTAGTAGTAGTAGTAGTAGTAGTAGTAGTAGTAAAGTTGGAAGGGACCTTGGAGGTCATCTAGTTCAACCCCCTGCTCGGGCAGGAAACCCTATACCATTTTGGACAAATGGCTGTCCAGTCTCTTCTTAAAAACTTCCAGTGTTGGAGCATTCATGAGTTCTGGAGGCAGGTTGTTCCACTGATTAATTGTTCTAACTGTCAGGAAGTTTCTCCTTAGTTCTAGGTTGCTTCTCTCCTTGATTAGTTTCCATCCAATTGCTTCTTGTCCTGCCTTCAGGTGCTTTGGAGAATAACTTGACTCCCTCTTCTTTGTGGCAGCCCCTGAGATATTGGAACACTGCTATCATGTCCCCCCTCGTCCTTCTCTTCATTAAACTAGACATACCCAATTCCAGCAGCCTTTCCTTATATGCTTTAGCCTCCAGTCCCCTAATCATCTTTGTTGCTCTTCTCTTACTCTTTCTAGAGTGTCAACATCTTTTTTACATTGTGGTGACCAAAACTGGATGCAGTATCCCAAGGGTGGCCTTACTAAGGCATTGTAAAGTGTTATTAACACTTCACATGATCTTGATTCTATCCCTCTGTTAATGCAGCCCAGCACTGTGTTGGCCTTTTTGGATCAGGAAACGTCTGCAAGAAAGTCTCAGAGAGTACCAAGGACCTCACAGTCCTCCTCCTCCTCCTCCTCCTCCTCCTCCTCCTCCTCCTCCTCTCCAGCAGTGTGCTATGGCTGCCCAAGAGAGGGATTGGAGAGACTGGGCAACCATTTGTCCAAAATGATATAGGGTTGGAGGTTGGACTAGAAGACCTTCAAGGTCCCTTTCCAACCCTATCATTCTATGTTCTAAATAATTCTGCTAAGGATACACTTGGATCATGGCTTTCCCTTGAAGCAATCTCTTCATTGGTTCCTCCTGGCTTTATTCTCACCAAAGATACACACACTTCTGATTACTAAGTCACCACACCCTTGGAGTGAGGCTGCTTGCCCATTTGCTGGAGGCAATGGAGAAGTTAAGCTTTCTCCCCTCCTTCCTATCCCCTTTTCAAAAGAAGCATTTCCCGTAAGGTTTGGGTTGCCAATGTGCGCTGGAAACAAACCAAATCTGTTACCTGCTTCAGATGATTTGCGTGTTAAAAGTTGGAACAGTGGAAAAGACAGAGGAATTTTCGTTTTTTTGCTGAGCTATGCACAATCTTCTCCTCTACTTCTATCACTTACCGGATAGCTAATTCTTAGGAATCAGCAAAAATGGGCAGCCTCCCTTCTGTCGCGATGTTTCTTTCGGGATACAGAAGAAGGTGGTTTCCCTTTGAAATGGGTTACCTCTTGTAGGAGGAGAAATCTAGCCGTGAGTCAGGATCCTGTAATGTGGAAAGGGAACAAGAGCAATGATAATTAAAATATAATCTCAAAGATAATTAGATGTGCCATAACAGGAATACGGAACAAAAGGGATCCCAAATTATATGCCGTTTCACAATCAAATTCCTTTTTTTTTTTTTTGCTACAATCTGTTTTTATGTTAATACAGGAGAGTGTTGTTGGCATTTTAGCAAAGAACATGCAGGCAGTCCTCCAGTTACAAGCATTCCTTTAGTAACTGTTCAAAGTTACAACATTATTTGTCACCAGCATCTTTATTTCCCAACCAAAACCCAGAAAATGAAGATCTGAAAATAATATATTTTTATGGCAAGTTATGTCCAGACAAAGCAGCATTACAAATTAGAAAGAGAGGAAGAATTAGCATACCCAAAATGTAGATTTAAGTAGCCTGTCTGAGATAAATTTATGAAAATGAAAGCATGATCATTCACATTTTAAAAAAACAACAACAACACAAGCATTTTATTTTAACAGATATCTAAATCTTAGGAGCAGAAGCATGTGCGTATAAGTGACCGTGGATATATTTCTACTACCTTCGGCAGATTCTTTTAAAGAATTTTATTTTAAAAAGTCTTTGGAAGAATCTGCTGAACGTAGTACTTTTCATTTTGGTTGAGCCACTGAATGTTGGTCCACTCTTCTCCCTTTCACCTCCCCCCCCCCCAGAATGGTATTTACTGGCATTATAATTGGTAGCCAAGATTAGCAACGAATGAGTTAAAAATTTAGGTGCACGATAAAATTCTGTTTGAGAATTCTGAACAGCTAAGAAGATATTTAGTTTATGGGATATTGAATAGGGTTGTGCAGAAATGACTTGATTCACTTTGAAGACCATTAAAACAGTCTTTCTCAGTGATGGCAACTTTAAGATGTGTAGACTTCAAGTCCCAGAATTCCCCAGCCAGCCATGCTGGCTGAGGAATTCTGGGAGTTGACATCTTAAAGTTGCCATGCTTGAGAAACATTGCTTTAAAGGAATGAATAACGGGCCTTGGAGAAGGAATGGATGAATTATTAAGGAAGGAAAGCATCACCCATAAAGGGGAGACTTACAGAAAAACATGAAACAGAAATTCAAAATAACCCCACCTTGATTTTGTTAAGTATAAAATGGAATATAGAGGAACTTGAACAGGTTTTCATGATTATGTTCTTTACTTTATTATGGTAGAGGACATTCATAGATTGTCTGCCATACTCATTTCTTGACCTGGCCTGTCCCAAAGGGCTAATATAACCAGATCCAGACTTTCAATAGTAGCTTGATGGACCTTAAAGCAATCCAGGGTCAATCCCATCTGACTTTGTAATAAGAAGCAACACAGAAAGTAGAAAAGTGAAGCTTTGTTTTCTCTGTGAGATTTGTAACTTGCAACACATCTGTTGTGAGGAATAGAAGAGAAGTCAAGAGTACAGGTAGTCCTCAACTTACAATCGCAACTGAGCCTCAAATTTATGTTGTTAAGTGAGACATTTGTTAAAGTGAGTTTTGCCCCATTTTACCATCTTGTTGCCACAATTGTTAAGTGAATCACTGCAGTTGGTAAGTAATAATAATAATAATAATAATAGTAGTAGTAGTAGTAGTAGTAGTAGTAATAATAATAATAATAATAATAATAATAATAATAATAATAATAATAATAATAATAATAATAATAATAATAATATTGGAAGGGACCTTGGAGGTCATCTAATCCACCCCCCTCCTCAGGCAGGAAACCCTATACCATTTCGGACAAATGGCTGTCCAGTCTCTTCTTAAAAACTTCCAGTGTTGGAGCATTCACCGCTTCTGGAGGCAGGTTGTTCCACTGGTTAATTGTTCTAACTGTCAGGAAGTTTCTCCTTAGTTCTAGGCTGCTTCTCTCCTTGATTAGTTTCCACCCGTTGCTTCTTGTCCTGCCCTCAGGCGCTTTGGAAAATAGCTTGACTCCCTCTTCTTTGTTGCAGCCCCTGAACCTGGTTGTTAAATGAATCTGGCTTCCCCATTGGATTTGCTTGTCAGAATGTCATGACTTTGGGACACAGCAACGGTCATAAGTATGAACCAGTTGGCAAGCCTCTGAATTTTGATCACATGATCATGGGGATGCTTCAAAGGTTGTAACTGTGAAATACGGTCATAAGTCATTCATTTCAGTGCCACTGTAACTTTGAACGGTCACTAAATGAACTGTTGTAAGTTGAGGACCACCTATATGGCAATAAGAAAACCCAACAGAAAAAAGAAGTTTTTCTCTTCTCTAATATATTAAGTATACATGCAAACAAACCCACCGAATGAAACAGGCAAGCGCTGCTGATGAAGACAAAGAACAAGGAGATGACACCCTGATATATTAATGGTGACAATATTAAAAAAAAAGAGTTTAATCTGATAAGGTTGACATAATGAATGGTGGAGGAGATAAATGAATAAGGATGGATGAAGCAACGGAGTTGAAAAATGATTGGAAATGTATGTTTGGGAAAGAGAAGGAAGGAATGGGGGAGGAGAGGAAATGAAAGAGTCCAGCAGTCAACAATGATGCCGAATGATCAGAATGAATTAACCAAGTGATTTGATAGACATAAAAGAGGGAGGGCTGATCCAAGATGCCGTGATTGGGGTGAATGATCACGGTCTGATTATGAGTCATTTGGCTTTGGAGACAGATCTGTCGACAATTAAAGTCCCCCCCCCTTCCTAATTTATACAAGAGGGTAAAAATGTTTTTCTTTCTTTCTGGCAGGCACCATTTAGTGGCACCAGGAGTTCTGGAAAAACTTATTAGTCCTATAGTCAAAAAGGGGGCAGGTTTTGAACTACCAAGTCAGCCATGAACCATTTCTGAATAGGATTTGCACCTCACACAGCATCTGCCAGGACTCACTGGGGCACAGTACCCTCCCCTCAGTGTGACTGCGGGGTCCCACATCAAACTGCTGGCTATAAGCTCAGGGCATATACCAGTCCAATATCTGGTTTTCTTTTAATATAAATGATGCTGTGCTTCAATGATTAGATGGCCTAGACACTGACATTTGAACATAGATTTGTTTCACATTAATAGACTAGACTAGACTAGACTAGACTAGACTAGACTAGACTAGACTAGAATAGAATAGAATAGAATAGAATAGAATAGAATAGAATAGAATAGAATAGAATAGAATAGAATTAAGGAATAGAATAGAATAGAATAGAATAGAATAGAATAGAATAGAATAGAATAGAATAGAATAGAATAGAATAGAATAGAATAGAGCTGTAAGGGACCTTGGAGGTCTTCTAGTGCAGCCCCCTGCTCAAGCAGGAGAACTTACATCATCTCAGACAAGTGACTGTCTAGCCTCTTCTTAAAAATCTCCAGTGTTGGAGCTCCCACAACTTCTAAAGGCAAGCTGTTCCACTGGTTAATTGTCCTCACTGTTAGGAACTTTCTCCTTAATTCCAGGTTGCTTCTTTCTTTGGTCAGTTTCCAACCATTGTTTCTTGTCCTGCCCTCTGGTGCTTTGGAGAATAATTTGACCCCCTATTCTTTGTATCAGCCTCTCAAATACTGGAGTACTACTATCATATCTCCCCTATTTCTTCTTTTCTTTAGACTAGCCAAACCCAAGTCCCATAGCCGTTCTTCTCCAGGCCGTTTTAGTCTCCAGGCCTTTGATCATCTTAGTTGCTCTTCTCTGAACTTTTTCTAAAGTCTCAACATCTTTTTTTGTAGTATGGTGACCAAAACTGGTTGCAGTATTCCAGGTGTGGTCTCACTAGGGTTTTATAAAGCGGTACTAATACTTCGTATGATCTTGATTCTATGCCTCTCTTTATGCAACCCAGGATTGTATTAGCTTTTTTGGCTGCTGCTGCACATTGCTGGCTCGTAGTCAAGTGATCGTCCCCTAAGACTCCAAAGTCCTTCTCACAGTTAGGTTCAATTAATCTAGTTGAAATGTTAATATATGTTGCTAGTCCATGTATGACATGCCATACGCTAAATAAATAAATACATCTATAGTCTAGCTTGCACCTATTTGCTATGCCTTGTCCCAAATTACCTCAGTCAACTCTGATTTTCGACTCTTAGTATCTCAGGGTTAGCCCCAGTTTCCAGGAGTATCGCATGTTGGTGTCAATGGGTAGAGAGAGGTCCAACCCACAGCCCCAACTGACATTTTCCTGACAGTTAGAACAATTAATCAGTGGAACAACTTGTCTCCAGAAGTTGCTGGAGGTTTTTAAGAAGAAATTGACCAGCTATTTGTCTGAAATGGTACAGGGGGTTGGACTAGAAGATCTCCAAGGTTCCTTCCAACTATGTTATTCATTGGAGTGCATCTTTTTCTCTGGATCCAAAAGAACTAATTGCCTAGGCACCTGATCACTGCCCTGACGCTTGGCAAAACATCAAAGATCAAATGGCTTTGGACATTTGGACCTTCTGGTGCCAGGGTCTCATGTTTTTGGTTCTGTGGTGCAGGTGGAACAACCTGGATCTGAACACACTTAAAACTGTAGAGATGATAGTAGATTTTAGGAGAAGAACTCCTATTCTACCACCTCTTACAATATTAGACAACACAATATCAACAGTAGAGACCTTCATGTTTCTGGGTTCTGTAATCTCCCAGGACTTGAAATAGATATCTAACATTAGAAGTATCCTTAAAAAGGCACAACAATGATAGTTCTTCTTGTACCAACTCAGAAAGATCCCATTGCCTAAGGATCTGCTGGTACAGTTCTACAGAGGAATTATTGAGTCTGTCATTTGTACCTTATAAATGTCTGGTTTGGCACAGCAAGCAAACAGGACAGGCACAACAACAACAACAACAACAACAACAACAATAATAATAATAAAGTTGGAAGGGACCTTGGAGGTCATCTAGTCCAACCCCCTGCTCAACTTCAATGGATAGTTAGGACTGCAGAAAAAAACAATTGCAAGCAGTTTTCCTTCCATTGAAGACCTATATACTGCATGAGCCAGAAAGAGGGTTGAGAAAATATCTACAGACCCCTCACATCCTGGACATAAACTGTTTCAACTTCTCCCCTCGGGATGCTGCTATAGGGCATTGCGTGCAAAAACAACTAGACACAGAGACAGCTTTTTCCTTTGTGTCATCACTCTGTTAAACACTTCACTCCCACAGCACTCTCTTATGCCTAAATATATTTACCCATGTAGTAGGGGCGTATTGCTACTATCCTTCTCACCTTCTCATCTTCCCATCTTTCCTACCAGCTTCTCCTATCGGTATCTTATGGTTTATCACTTGTTGTTTGTATTTTATGATTTATGATCTATGACTTAACACTTTGTTGTTTGTATGTACACTGAGAGCTTATGCACCGGAAAAAATTCCTCGTTTGCCCAATCACACTTGGCCAATGAAAATAAAGAAGAATATTAGAAGAAGAAGAAGAAGAAG
>NW_015390050.1:34682-41986 GCF_001527695.2 Protobothrops mucrosquamatus
AAGAAGAAGAAGAAGAAGAAGAAGAAGAAGAAGAAGAAGAAGAAGAAGAAGAAGAAGAAGAAGAAGAAGAAGAAGAAGAAGAAGAAGAAGAAGAAGAAGAAGAAGAAGAAGAAGAAGAAGAAGAAGAAGAAAGATTAGCCAGAGGGAAGAATATCTTGAGTATCTCAATGTCTTGCACCATTTTGGGAACAGCTGGTGAACCAGCAACAGTGGGGGACATAATTTGCCTGGTTAGGAAAGCAAGAAATGACCAAGATGCATCCAGAAATAGCAGGGGCTGGTGAAGGGCCAATCCAATGCCTTCTTATTTGAGAGCCGGATGGGGGTCTGTTGGACTCCCTCACCGGCCAGTGCATCAGCTCTGGAGAATATCTCAGTGGGAAGCAACAGAGACCATTTGTGGCTCTCACAAAAGTGGATTTGAGAGTTTGTGAAGCAGAAACAAGGGCAGCGTCGCCATGCCTCTTATCACCATTCAAAATAATTAACCCAGTTCTGAATTACACTTTAATTAATTTATTTTCCCTCAGAGTTTTGCAGGCAAGGTAAATTATTCATTTTAGCAGACATTGTTCAATGTAATCTATATTTAATTGCTTGGAAATATTGTTACTCATCTGAGGAAAATTTACGCTGAAATTGAAAGGGAAAAAAAAATCTGAAAGATGTTTTCTTTGGAGGTTTTAGAGAGGCAGTTTATACTGTCTTTCCTAATGCACTTGCAAGCCTTAGCTATGGATTACATTTCAAGTCTGAACGCATGTCTTTGTGAAAGGCAACGGTAGCCCCTTATTTTCAGAGTTTGAACGAGCTGCTCATATCAATTCCACTTAAAAAAAAAATAAAATCTTGCATTTCCATGTGTCTAAATATTTTCTGGTCAAATTAGCAGCAGTTTTGATGCCTGCCAATGGAAATTACCCAATAAGACAATTGACAGTAATGAATTCTTCATGTGGTACATGAAGTGGCTACAACTGGCTAATAAATAATGCAGCAGTCTAATGGAAAGTATCCTTTGTTTTTGTTCATTGTCTTTCCTAATCTTCTTTGCTTTCCCTCTCCTGTGTTACCCATCAGAAGAACACACCTCTTTCAGTGCCAATAAGTAAAAAAAACAACAGAGATTCTTCCTACTATAATGAAAGGCAAGGCAAAGATTCCAAATGAGAGATTATTATTTTTCTATCTTTATTTTTTATTCCCTATTTAAAAATGTGTAGCAGGATGATATTTTGACTTTCTATGAAAATCCATTGATGGTTCAAAATGCAGCAGACCACATGGTTTTGTGCAGACCCCGGTGTATGCATGTGTTACCTCTCCTGCGGGAGCTGCATTGGCTGCCAATTTGCTTCCAGGTGCAATTCGAGGTGCTGGTTGTCACCTTTAAAGCCCTTCTTGGCTTGGGACCAGGTTATCTGAGGGACCATCTCTTCTTGGTCACATCCACCTGACCCACTAGAGCAGGAGTCTTCAAACCTGGCCCTTTTATGACTTGTGGACTTCAACTCCCAGAATTCCTCAGCCAGGCACGCTGGCTGAGGAATTCTGGGAATTGAAGTCCACAAGTCATAAAAGGGCCAAGTTTGAAAACCCCTGCACTAGAGTGAGGAGCAAGGAATGTTGTGGGTCCCAACCCCTAAGGAGATACATCTGACAGGATCCAGAAGAAGGGCCTTCTCCGTGGTGGCTCCCTCCCTTTGACACTTCATCCTCATGGATGAAGTAAGATGGTCCTTGAGGTTGATGGGCCTCAATGATTACAAACAAATATTTTGATTTTGATTTTATTTTTTAAAAAAGCATCCACCTCCAGCATCATTTATACTGTTTGTCTATCATGAATTTGGAATCCATCCATTTAAATGTCTATCACGGAAAACAAGACGCCAGTAGGGAGTATCATCGGAATTAGGGAATCAGGAAGCATCTTGGTAAATCCATGTTTTCTGATGGATCATGTCAGGAATCTTAAATAGTTTATAATAGTCCAGTTTTTGAGAGCTGGCTGTTAAAAGATGGTTAGGGAGGAGTGAATAATGGGATGTAATTCATTGTTGTGTGGTACACCTTCCACTTAAACACTCACTTAACATTTCCTTTGTGAAGGCAGGCTACAGCATACAGGAGGATTTAACATTTTAGAAAAGATCTTTTATTTCCATTGGCAGACCTGATTTGTGAAACCTCATGCCAAATTGTCAGGTGGGAAAGACCAGGTCCACCTGTGAAGGTCCAATTAAACTGATTTATTGCTAAAACACCTGTGCATAGGAATCTTCTTAACTAATGCTTAGCACCTGCTTGGAGTTAGATACGGATCAACAGAATTTGATGGAGGTTGGACTTAATTTACTTGTGGCCATGTAGGAACTCTAAGCTGATCCCTCTTTTGACTCTGCACCTAGCTTCTGCCACTCCTTTCCCTATAAGGCTAAGGTAAGCTCAAGGCTAAGGTAAGTCAATTTCTGGATTTAGCTTCAGGGTACAGGAAATGTTGCAATATTATGAAAATAAAAGGTGGATACTTTATTTGTGTCTCACTAAAATCATGTAAAAATGCATGGAAAGTTGGCTAAAGATCTGGCAGTCGCTATTACAAAAGAGTATAATAACTTTCAGATAAAGAACAGTACGAAAGAGCGAATATATAATTATTGCATTATTACTGCCAATCGCTGGATGCTTTTTCCTCAAGTTAATCTTTTTTCCTCTCCCCACAATCTTTGGCATAACCTGTGTATTGATATTCATACAGTGAGTCTCACTTGAAATGTCTAGACTTCATGTCAATACAGTTTTGAGATGGAGGATATTAATAATTCACTTAAAATTATTTAATTTTATTTTAATGAAAAATACCAAGCGTGACAAGGCCAATATACCCTTTTAATAAATTGATACATGTGTAAGCAAGGGTTGATGAAATCATTTAAGCCGTCCATGGTTTTTAAAGAGAACTTATTAAATTGACAGACCTAATGTAACAATGATAATCACCTTGTTAGCGTAAGTCTGTGAAACGGAATTACTCATCTTTCATGATTAAACAGACTAACTTGCTAGAAGAGACCTGTGTGATTTGCAAATCACCAAAGGCAAAGGCAACTATCAGGCACACGTGCTCCTGGGATATGTACCGATCCATCTTGGGAGTCACAGTCTCAAGTGCTCCTACTACCACTGGAAGTTCTTCTCTGATTTCTTATATTCCTTCTTCCTGAGGTTGCTGTAACTCGGCACTGTTACATCTATCACTGCCGCTGATTCTTGTCTATGACCATAATGTCTGGTTCATTGAACAGTACCTGCCTGTCTGTCTGGATCTGGAAATCCCACAGTATTTTAGTTTTCTTATTCTCCATGACCTTCTACAGGATCTCTCATCTAGACTTAGGAGGGTCTAATGCAGGGATCTTCAAACTTGGTCCTTTTATGACTTGTGGACTTCAACTCCCAGAATTCCTCAGCCAGGCATGCTAGCTGAGGAATTCTGGAAGTCCACAAGTCATAAAAGGGCCAGGTTTGAAGACCCCTGGTCTAGCGCATATTCTACATAGATGTTCCAGTGATCTATTGGAGCTCCCAGTTTAGGAGTCTTGGCCCCTCGTGCTCACACCACCACAGGGATCACTTTGGCCTTGACCTCCTCTCTAATTTCTCTTTCAGCCCTGGTACTTCTCCATGTTCTCATACTCCTCCTTCCTGTTGCTGCCTCTTGGCATTGCTGCATCCATCACCACTGCTGTCTTCTAATGTTGTCTACTACCACGAGGTTTGATTGGTCAGTACTTGTCTGCCTGGATCTGGAAGACTCACAGAATTTTAGCCCTCTTATCGCTATGACTTTCTGTTGAATCTGGACTTGGGGAGGTCTAGACCAGGCATGTCAAACTCGCGACGTCATGTGACATCACGCAACATATCGGGCCGGTTTTGCCATTGCCGGCAATGGGGTGGACGCGGCTTCCAGGTGATGGATCCGGCCCGCAGGCCAGCAGTTTGACACCCCTGGTCTAGACTATGCAGATGTTTCTGCACACAATACCAGCTGTTTGGTTGAGCCATTCTGTTCCTGTCTACATTTTGTGCTGGACCATCTCTGAGGCCTTGAAATGCATGTGGCAGCTCAAAGGTTCATTTTATGTGCCAGTTGGGAGATTCTTCACTCTTGCCCTGATCACCTCACAACTGTAAAACTGCAGTGTGATCTGCATGGGGCTGCCCTTGAACAATACCTGGAAGCTAAGGCTGATTCAAAATGCAGCAGCACAAGCAGTAGTGGGTGTGTTTCAGTGTGCCTAGGTTCACTCTGCTGCATGAGCTGCAGCATTGACTGCCAGTCAGCTTCCAAGTGCAATTTAAGGAAGCTGGCTATTATCAAAAAAGCCCTGAAGTTCTGGATATGTGAGGGACCCAGAACATTCCAGTGTAGTGGTTCTCAATCTGTGGGTCGGGACCCCATTTGGGGTCGATCAACTGTTTCACGGGGGTCACCAAGCAAGGCTGTCCGCCATTTTTTTGTCCGCCATTTTTTTTGTCCGCCATTTCTTCCCCTTTTCCGGCAGGTGCCTTACCTCCCTTGGGCTGGGCCAGCTGGTGGTCGGCCTGCTCCGTCTCTGCCGCTTGCCAGCTACGCCTCGGCCAGCGCAGGGGGCGGAACCGCGCATGCGCAGCGCTCCCAGGCAGGGAAAGTCCTCGACTTACGACCGGTTTAGTCCTCGACGTACGACCGGTTGGGGTCGGGCATTAAAAAGGTTGAGAACCACTGTTCCAGTGGATTGAGAATGCTCCATGTCCCCTCTATTAAACGCTGCCATCTTGTAGGACCTAGAATGTATGCTTCCTCTGTTGTGGCCCCACCCTCTGGAAAAGGGTGGATAGTGGCTTCAACTCCTGAGGTTGTGGAAAGCTCTGAAAATCTAGTTTTGGTCCCAGACCTGAGGCTGGTTATTTAGAATATAGAACATAGAATAATAGAGTTGGAAGGGACCTTGGAGGTCTTCTAGTCCAACCCCCTGTTCAAGCAGGAAAACCTACACCATTCCAGACCAATGGTAATCCAGTCTCTTTTTGAAAATCTCCAGTGATGGAGCACCCATAACTTCTGGAGGCATTGGTTGATTGTTCTCATCATTAGGAAATTTCTCCTTTGTCTAAGGCTGATTCATTGATTCTGGTTCTTTTTATTAGATCATTTTAGTCTGTGCTGTTTGAATCTTATATTCCTTCTAAATGATAAAGTATGGAAACTTTTAATAATAATAATAATAATAATAATAATAATAATAATAATAATAGTAATAATAATAATAATAATAATAATAATAATAATAATAATAATAATAATAATAATAATAATAATAATAATAATAATAATAATAATAATAATAAAGTTGGAAGGGACCTTGGAGGTCATCGAGTCCAACCCCCTGCCCAGGCAGGAACCCTACAACATTTCAGACAAACGGCTGTCCAGTCTCTTCTTAAAAACCTCCAGTGTTGGAGCATTCACAACTTCTGGAGGCAGGTTGTTCCACTGGTTAATTGTTCTAACTGTCAGGAAGTTTCTCCTTAGTTCTAGGTTGCTTCTCTCCTTGATTAGTTTCCATCCGTTGCTTCTCGTCCTGCCTTCAGGCGCCTTGGAGAATAGCTTGACTCTCTCTTCTTTGTGGCAGCCCCTGAGATATTGGAACTCTGCTATTATGTCCCCCCTCATCCTTCTGTTCGTTAAACTAAACATAGCCAATTCCAGCAACCGTTCCTTATATGTTTTAGCCTCCAGTCCCCTAATCATCTTTGTTACTCTTCTCTGTACTCTTTCTAGAGTCTCAACATCTTTTTTACATCGTGGTGACCAAAACTGGATGCAGTATTCCAAGTGTGGCCTTACTAAGGCATTGTAAATAGGCTCTTTGCCAGGGATGTTTTTTTTTAAATATTTTTTTATTTTTTAAACCAACAAAACAAAACATAACACACATACACACACAGTGTATACTCCTCCCTTTTTTTTAACAGCAATTTCGTAATGGTAATCTTCTATTATTTACATTTTCCCCCTTATTCTTCTTTAGAATATTTGTCCTTGTTGTCCCGTTGTTTTTTATTTGCATTTTTCTTCCTTCATACTATACTTCATACTAAGAATAATACATATTATTATTACTATACAGTATTATACACACATTTTCCACTTTTGACCTTTCCACATTTATTCTCCTCTATTATTTCTAGTCTCCAACCAGTCATACCACTTGTTCCATGTTAGATAGTACTCTGTGTCTTCCTTTTCTTTTATCTCTTTTGTTAATTTGTCCATCTCAGCACAGTCCAGGATTTTTCTTATCACTTCTTCCTCTGATGGTATATTCTCATTTTTCCAGAACTGTGCGTATGCTATTCTTGCTGCCGTTGTTATATGTAGAATTAAGTACCGTATTTCTTTACTATGTTTTCTGTTTAAAATACCCAGCAGAAAGATCTCTGCCATGGATGTTTTTGCTGGTCTATGTGTCTAATCCAGAAAGGGAGAGTTTTATTTTCCTCTTGTGGTTCAGGCTTAAAAGCAGAGTTTTTATGGGATGGTACATTGCGAAAATAGCTTTAATACACTTAGCACTGTGCCCCACAAGTAAAAGGGACAGTCCAGAGGAACAATCTGTACACGTGAGCAGATGTTATTTATTTATTTTATTTGTATTAGTATCCTGCTTTTATTATTTTCACAAATAACTCAATGGGGCAGTGAGCATTTATTTATTTATTTATTATTTATTTATTTAAATTTATATACCTCCCTATCTCCCTTACGGGACTCAGGGCGATGAACAGGCAATAATAAAAAATCACAATAAATATTAAATAAAAAGCCTGCTCTAAATTTCCAACACATCTTCCTCCTCCTATTTTCCTCACAACAATAAGCCTGTGAAATGGGTTGGGCTGAAGGAGAGTGACTGACCCAAGGTCACCCAACTGGCTTAGCGCCCAAAAGGGGACTAGAACTTACAGTCTCCTAGTGTTGGGCTTACATCCAAACCAGTTTTCACGAGTCCTGTAGTAGAATGCCTTCTTGGCTGTATTTCCTTCAATATCAGTCATCTCTGGGGACTCAACAGAGCAGTCCTAGTGGCCACGTAGATAACTACTCAAGAGCTTCAAGGGCTGAGAGATAGTTCTCACCAACTGAGTGCAACTCTAGGCAAAGCATTAAAACTGCCCAGTCTGAAAAATTAAATGACATTCACCATCCTTTCCACTGTCCAATATGGCCTAGATAAATTGGAACTTTACCTTCA
>NW_015390050.1:42071-50640 GCF_001527695.2 Protobothrops mucrosquamatus
ATCTCTGGGGACTCAACAGAGCAGTCCTAGTGGCCACGTAGATAACTACTCAAGAGCTTCAAGGGCTGAGAGATAGTTCTCACCAACTGAGTGCAACTCTAGGCAAAGCATTAAAACTGCCCAGTCTGAAAAATTAAATGACATTCACCATCCTTTCCACTGTCCAATATGGCCTAGATAAATTGGAACTTTACCTTCATGTGGTCCACTTCTGTAGACCTCAGAATCCTGAGAACCTCTGGTGAATGTCATCAGCCAATCATCACTCACCTGATGAGTGATAGGAGAATGAGAAAGAAAAAAAGAAAGAAAGAGAAAGAAGGAGGAGGAGGGAAGGAAGGAAGGAAGGAAGGAAGGAAGGGAGGGAGGGAGGGAGGGAGGGAGGGAGGGAGGGCTGGAGGGAGGGAATCCATTCTCTGGATTAATGTAGATCTGAGCCATTTCTACAAAAAAGAGGAAAAATAAATGGTTAGCACCTCTCCATCAATACCAAGTTTTTAGCTCCCACAGTACTGACTTGTACGACCCGTTTGCAAAAAAAATATTTGAGAGGGGATATTGAAGGAAAGCCTTCTGACTGCAAAAGCTGCCTTTTCTCTCTCATTTGGAAACCTATAGCAACTCGTGAAAGGACCACAAATCATGTTTACAACCAGACACTTCTCCTAGTAGCTCTGACCATGTTTATATGCGGCTATAGCAGCTGGAATGATGGAGAGGGGAGATAAATCCAGAAGGACGCCTACAGAGAGGCACCAGGAACAGGACGCTGAATGCCGAAAGCAAAATAAAGGAAGAATTCCTGGCATTGGGAAGAGCTGCTTACTGTAGATGCTTCAAAAGCTGCAGCGTTCATGGGAATAAGCCAGTCTGGCTCCTGTTTCAGAAAAACAAGTACAGAACTAAGAGGCTCAATGGCAGCAACTGCAAGAGGGATCTTGGAGTCCTAGTGGACAATCACTTAAATATGAGCCAGTAGTGTGAGGCAGCAGCCAAAAAAGGCAATGCAATCCTTGGTTGCATTAACAGAGAGATAGAGTCAAGATCACATGAAGTATTAGAACTGCTTAATAAAGCCTTAGTAAGGCCACACCTAGAACACTGCATCCATATTATAAAAAAGATGTTGAGACTCTGGAAAAAGTGGAGAATAGAGCAACAAAGATGATTAGGGGGCTGGAGGCTAAAACGTAGGAAGAAAGTTGCAGGAACTGGGTATATCTAATCTAGTGAAAAGAAGGACTAGGGGTGACATGATAACAGTGTTCCAATATTTGAGGGGCTGCCAGAAAGAAGAGGGGGTCAACTTATCCTCCAAAGCACCTGAGGGCAGGACAAGAAGCAACAGATGGAAACTAGTCAAGGAGAGAAGCAACCTAGAAATCAGGAGAAATTTCCTGACAGTGAGAACAATTAACCAGTGGAACGGCTTGCCTCCAGAAGTTGTAGATGCTCCATCTACAGGTTTATAAGAAGAAATTGGACAGCCATTTGTCCAGAACGGTATAGGGTTTTCTGCTTGAGCAGGGGGTTGGACTAGAAGACCTCTAAGGTCCCTTCCAACTCTGTTATTCTGTTAAGGTTGAGTGGGGAGAATATGGAAGATGTTATGCGAATGCTAGTGGTTGAAGCTGGTTCTGATTTCTAGTGTGCATGGCAGAATATAAAATATTCTTGGTAGCTAATCTCAGACTTCACAACCTCTGCCAGGCAAAGTCACGCTGGCTTCATCTCTATTGTCCTTTTTCTTCTAAATAAAGACATTATTATTATTCAGGCAGGCAATTGGCATTTACTTCATTACCTCCCCCCCCCTCAATCCTAATGAGTATCGACTGTATGTATTTTGTGTCTTTTTTATTGATGTATTCAAAATTAGATTCAAGCTATGCTTAATAATAATAATAATTCTATTTTATATTTAAAGTTGCTGCTTTTAGCTGCCTTAAGCACAAATGTTAGGCACAATGCTTTTTATAACAATGTCACTCTACATTTCACAGTTCTTATATTGTTCTGGGGGGGGGATTGCCAAATACTGTGCATGCTAGGAAAGCGTATTACAAAAAATTATTCTTAGAAGTGCAGATAAAGACGTGAACAAATCTCCTCTTCCTCCTTCTTTGTCCTTCTTTTCCTTCTCCTCCTCCGCCTCCTCTTCCCCACCTTTCTCAACTCGTCCTCCTCTTCCTCCTCATCCTTCCTTCTCCTCCTCCTCCTCCTCCCTACTCTTCTTTCTTCCCCTTCCCCTTCCCCTTCTTCTCCTCCTCCTTCTTCTTCTCCTCCTTCCCCTTCTCCTCCTTACCCTTCCTTCTTCCTCTTCCCCTTCCCCTCTTCCTCCTCTTCCCTTCCTTCTTCCTCTTCCCCTTCTTCTTCCCCTTCCCCTTCCCTTTCTCCTTCCTTTTCCCCTTCCCCTTCTACTTCTCCTTCTGCTTCTCCTTCTCCTCCTTCTCCTCCTGCTTCTCCTTCTTCTCCTTCTTCTCCTTCTCCTCCTTCCCTTCTCCTCCCTATCTTTCCTTCTTCCTCTTCCCCTTCCCCTCCTCCTCTTCCTCTTCCCTTCCTTCTTCCTCTTCCCCTTCTCCTCCTCCTCCTCCCTACCATTCTTTCTTCCCCTTCCCCTTCTCCTTCCCCTTCCCCTTCATCTTCTCCTTCTTCTTCTTCTCCTCCTTCCCTTCTCCTCCCTATCTTTCCTTCTTCCTCTTCCCCTTCCTGTCCTCCTCCCTATCTTTCCTTCTTCCTCTTCTCCTTCTCCTCCTACCCCTCCCTACACTTCTTTCTTCCTCTTCTCCTTCTGCTCCTTCTCCTCCCTACCCTTCTTTTTCCCCTTCCCCTTCCCCTTCCCCTACTCCTCCCTATCTTTCCTTCTTCCTCTCCTCCTTCTGCTCCTCCTCCTCCCTACCCTTCTTTCTTCCCCTTCCCCTTTTCTCCTCCTCCCTATCTTTCCTTCTTCCCCTTCTCCTTCTCCTCCTTTTTCTTCTCCTTCTCCCTCCCTCCTTTTCCATCCTCATCCTCCTTACAGTTGAGTGAATAAAGGGATGTGGGAATTGAGGAGAACAGAATTATGTTTCTGTGGCTGAAATCTAGCGAAAGCAGAATGGATAGAACCACATTACCCATTTGTGTACTTTTCTTACTAAGCAGTGGATTTTGTCCCAGACTTACAATGTTCAGTGCTTCTTAAAATATTTAATGAAACTTTGTACAGTAGAATTCATTTTTTTTATTGTTGTGGTGGTTACTGTTTATGCACGCACGTATGACGTTATTTTACTAGACATTGTTGGCATTTTAACTAAGATAGTCTGCTTCATTCATTCTGTACCTCTTTTTTTATTTTAAGATGCATACATTTAGATTTCTAAAAATAGCTATCAGGCTTCAGCACTGAAAAAAGAACTCACTTTGGAATGTACAAGCCATCCAGATTCTTGTTTTCTGCCTCAGAATACATCAGCTGCTTTCAAACGAAGCATTAATATATTAATATAAAATCAAGCCACGCGAAATGTCTTTTGACATTTTCAAGTGGAAGTTTCTGTATCAGAATTCCAAAATATTAAATTTTACCTTTCTGAGAAAGACAGGAATGAAGAAAGCCCATATTTTGGCCCCAGTTGAAAAAAAAACCTCCTTTTATTTTGTGGGGTTTGTTTTGCTTTCCTTGCTTGTTCATTTTGTCCTTTTTCCACAAGAGACACAGATACGAACTCTATGTGGTTGGGTTGGGTTGGGTTGTGTATATCACATCCTGATATACAGATGGTGTGCTGAATGAAAAGAACCCTCAGCAGATCACACTTGGGATTTGGGTCGTAAAAATGTTATTAGGTTTTTCGGGTTGAATGCAGCATCAATGGTACGAAAAGCCTTTTATACGGCATGAGGCAGCAATTTTTGTATGTGAGTAAGAAACTTGCTACGAGGTGTTTTTATAGTTTAAATTGCAGTCTGTAACACACACACACACACACCCTTCCTGAGCTGCTTTCTGCAGTCTCGTCTGCTGCTAGAGGAAGCCATGAATTGGTTTTTAGGACAGAGAACATATTACATGTCTCTTGGGCTAGAAGATGATTTATTTATTTACCAGATTTATAAAGCTATCCAATTCAAACTGTGTGATTCTGTGGGGCACGTGACAGAAAAGCAAACCATAAAACCATACAACCCCCCCAATAGCATAAACTCATGATATTAATATAAAATTAAGTAACCAAAAATGGTAACCCAAAAGAACCAACTGGACTCAAACACATCTCTGTCTCTGTCTCTGTCTCTGTCTCTGTCTCTCTCTCTCTCTGTCTCTCTCTCTCTCTCTCTCTCTCTCTCTCTGATGTGTTTGTGTATCTCTCAGTGTGTGTGTGTGTGTGCGCGTGTGTGAAATCTAGATGGTAAGTCTTGTCAATTTCACCTGTTTCTTTTTCTTTTTTTAAGAAAAAGAAAAGAGAGGAATCTGTTGTACCATTCCATCAGGGAATCTGGAAAAATAATCAGAAAAAAAGACATGGGAACACCACCACCCCCCTCCGCCGCCGCCTTTCAGTAGTCTTTTGACCAACCCATAAAACAGAAGACAAAATCATTTCATTGATCCGGTAGCTCAGGGTGGGATGAATCAGAAGTCATGGAGGCCTGTGATTGGTGGACTGGATTCGCAATAGCCTTCTGAAATGGAGGCATGAACAAAGCACTAGTCAGTAATATTATTTAGGATGTGTCGAAGGATAGCCTTCCTGTGGATGAGGCCAGGCGAAGAACAATGTTATGCACGGTGTAGGCAAAAGGTAGGGTAACTCGGTTGTCTGAATAGCAATAGCACTTAGACTTATATACTGCCCCATAGTGCTTTACAGCACTCTCTGGGTGGTTTACAGAGTCAGCCTCTTGCCCCCAACAATCTGGGTCCTCCTTTTACCAACCTCGGAAGGATGGAAGGCTGAGTCAACCTTGAGCCGGTAAGGATCGAACTGCTAGCAGAGGGCAGCATCAGCCTGCAATACTGCATTCTAACCACTACACCTCCAGGGCTCTGGATTAGACCTCAGTTTTAACAAGGTTAGCATGTTCTGCAAATGTAGCCAGTGGGTTCTTGGTTTATCCTTGGTTAAGCATGCAATGGAAAGCTGACTAGTCAGGGCTTACATGCTGTCCCAATCAAAGATAATACAAACTTATTTAGAACAGTTATTTGGTTGATGCCGGTCAGCTTCTGATAGAATTGCAGCAATTTTACAGCCTTATTTTTATATGGATTTGTCCTTTCTGTCAATGCCTCCTACATTTTTCTAAAAAAGATTTAAATGAAGGTAAACAATGTCTTATTTTCGTTCAGGAAAGAAAATCACAGAAATGATAGGGACAAAACTACATTCTGAGTTAAGATCTCTATTGTAGCACAATAGGTATTTTTAAAATTTGCATAAATTTGGAGGAAGAAAATTGTTGTGTGAAATGGTTTTCAATGAAGGCATTTTCCAGAAAATTACTGACATATTACCAGTTCCAATCTTTCATGACGGTACATTTGGCATTAAGGAGGAGATATTTATTGGAGGGAGAAATTGCATTTTGTTTTTTGTGAACTGGTTGTTTACTGGGCTCTAGTAGTTCTAGTAGTATTGAGCCAGATTTCCGCCAGCAAAACCAATCAGTTCAATTCCCCCATTCACCTATCCAAGGATATCAAGAAATGTGAGAAAAATATTCTCATGACTTTCTGGTAACACTTTTTCAATATTCAAATAGGTAATGCTACATATCATAAAGGACTAAACAATGAGAATAAAGTCCAGTTCAAACTTGGTTAAAGAGGCACAAACATCTATTTTTAAATAAAAATTGACCAAAAATTAGTTGCCTAACCATGGATTATTTAGAAATATGAAAAGCTAGATTGTCATAATCCAGTGGCAAGTTACAAGTGAGAAGCTGGTATCAGTCCCCATAAAACTTGGTAAGATTAAGGACACAAGAACTAAACAGATTTCATTAAATTTTGGCAGTGGTGTGCTCTTTCAGCTTGCCATTTAGTTTCCAAACGTTTCGTTACCAGGTTAGGTAACATCACATCAGGACTTTGGTTGAAATGTCTTGTTCTATTCCTCTTTAAGTTATATAGGTCCTATCTGCTGGTGTGGTCAGTTGATCACATGACTGGCCATCCATTTGCCATTATTTTTAACTGCTGAGGAGTTGATTGGTTCTGTTCTTGATTGGTTGTTCAAATGGTCCAGTTTCTTATGTGTTAATATACTGGATCTATGTTTGTTAATTGCCCCTTTTGTAGAATATTAGGCTTCAATAAATTCATATGTGTGGCGAGTGTTGGCCTGGCCAATGATTTTCATTCCATCCCAGATTCATTTAATTTTTAAGTTGCTGTTGGGTTGTTGTTTTAGGGTTGTTGTTTTTTTGTGTGTGTTCAAGTGAGTGCTGACCCCTGGCAACAGACTGGCGTAATCCCTACAGTTTTGTTGGTGAGATTTCAGAAGTGGCTTGCCACTGCATGCTTCCTAAGGCTGAGGGAGAGTGACTGGCTCAAGATCACCCAGCTGACTTTGTGCCCAAATTGAAACCACAGATCACAGTCTCCCACTTTCTAATCCAGTGCCTTAACTGCTACAACCATGCTGGCTTTCTACATCTGCTAGCAGTAGGTTTTGGTTAAAAGGAACTGATTCCATGTTATATTAATCAGTGATCTGACACCATATAAGGTGCCTTTCTATATGTTAAGATGATGCAGTGGATGGATGATTCGAACTTCCAGATATTTATATTTAAAGGCACTTACCTGTTGGTCTGGTTGATTGTTGCTAACATATCTGGTTGAAGTATCTCATGATTGTAGCCAAAAAAGGCACCAAGAAATCTGAACTCTGACCAAACAATACACTTTCAGAACCTTGGAGAGCACAATGTAGGACACTCTAGGCTGGGTTAAGCCTTCTACACAAGAGTTGTTGTTTCAGCATCTGTTGGCCATTAAGCAAGTATTTAAGAAGGTTAAAAGGGCCAAGAAATCCTGCTGGCATATCCCCTGCTTTTATGTTACCTGAATCTAAGTTATTTCTGAAATGGGGGGGGGGGGGAACAGTCAGGTACAAACAGCAACAAGGCTTCATAGTTTGACAAACATTCTCCTGGTCTGAAAATTTTAATCACTTCATCACATATTTCCCAACTGTTTCCATAGAAAATATCCAGGGGTATCTTGTTATTCTCCCATCTACCGTGTTTTCCCGGAGTAAGACCTACCCCGAAAATAAGCCTTAGCTTGATTTTTGGAGGTGGGCCTAATATAAACCCTATCCCAAAAATAAGCCCTAATTTTGGGGCAAGGTGCCCACCTAAAAATCAATCTAGGGTGGGGGTGGNATAATAATAATAATAATAATAATAATAATAATAATAATAATAATAATAATAATAATAATAATAATAATAATAATAATAATAATAAAGTTGGAAGGGACCTTGGAGGTCATCTAGTCCAACCCCCTGCTCAGGCAGGAAACCCTATACCATTTCAGACAAATGGCTGTCCAGTTTCTTCTTAAAAACTTCCAGTGTTGGCGCGTTCACCGCTTCTGGAGGCAGGTTGTTCCACTGGTTAAAAATAAGACCCGGTCTTATTTTCGGGAAAACACGGTATCTACTCAAAGTTTGGTCTAGCACAGGGGTGTCTAACTCACCACATAACATGATGTGTCACAACGTATCGTGACTTTTTTCTCCTTGCCGGAGCTGGGATGGGCACAGCTTCCACATGATGGGATGGGCACAGCTTCCACGTGATGCATCTGGCCCAAGTCTAGCAGTTCAGGCATTAGACTAGAAACCAGGAGATTGTGAGTTCTAGTCCTGACTTAGGCATGAAAGTCAGCTAGGTGACTTTGGGCCAATCACCAGGAGACTGTGAGTTTATGGATGGGAAGGAAGGAAGGAAGGAAGGAAGGAAGGAAGGAAGGAAGGAAGGAAGGAAGGAAAGAAGGAGAGGGAGAAGCATTTGGGGGGAAATCCTTCCTTCCTTCCTTCCTTCCTTCCTTCCTTCCTTCCTTCCTTCCTTCCTTCCTTCCTTCTTTCTTCCTTCTTAAAATGGGTCTGAAAGACTGTTTCACAAAGGCCGCAATATACAGCAGATTTTTTATAGAAAAGACAAAACAGAGCACCAAATATTACTTTTACTGCTGACATGTATTAACCCTACTGGAGTTCTAAAAAGAAAATGCTTTTAAATAAACCCTTTATTTTATTTTATTTTATTTACAGTTGTGCAGTACCTGACTCATCATAGGGTACATTTATCTTGACCCCGTTGTGAAAAAAAAGGAACCTTCTATGCACCCCTATATTTTTAGGGAGTCAGGAGGAGAGGAACAATAATCTGATATCTGTGGCAGACAATTAGTTATGAGTTAATTAAACAAGGGAACATCTGTTTCGAAGGAATATTTTCATTTATCTACATCTAATTAAAGGCAAAGCTAATTGTTTTTAAGTCACTTCATTCATTCTGCAAGAAATATCCATTTTGCTCAGGAATCACTAGCACCGCAGTTCAGTTTAG
>NW_015390050.1:50950-55942 GCF_001527695.2 Protobothrops mucrosquamatus
GGAGAGGAACAATAATCTGATATCTGTGGCAGACAATTAGTTATGAGTTAATTAAACAAGGGAACATCTGTTTCGAAGGAATATTTTCATTTATCTACATCTAATTAAAGGCAAAGCTAATTGTTTTTAAGTCACTTCATTCATTCTGCAAGAAATATCCATTTTGCTCAGGAATCACTAGCACCGCAGTTCAGTTTAGCATTTTAATTGCAAGATTCTCCAAAGGGGGGGGGGTGTCGCTCCCTAAATACATCTCCCAAGGAATCTGTTTCCTTTTCAGCCAAGCTGAAAAATCAATAACGAACCCTTTGGTGTAAGAGGTCTCCGTGGCCAATTATTTGCATGTCAAGCTGAGCCAATTGGAGGCTAAAATACTCTTCCAGAGCCTTCATCCAAAGAGACAGCTGTAAATATGTATTTCCAATTGACTCTCGGTGAGAGATCTCTAGATTATTCTGGAGTGCATATTCATGAAGTCTGACAACAGCATTTACCCCTCCATTATGATAAAATTTAGGGGCATCACTGCAACTGCTGGAAACCAATCTTATTATCTCACCCTGAAAGAAGACAAAGTGATGTTATAGGGCTGAAACCTTTATTATATTGATTGATTCCAAAACTACACCGCAGGTTGCAGGCAATTACAGGAAGCAAGATTTCATATCTCTTTCCTTACTTTTTATTTTTTTTATTTTTGGAAGATTTAGGAGAGAAAAACCTTCACGGCTGTTTAGCTATGAACCACTGGGTTTAAGACAAATGCTTCTTTGTGTGGCTGATATGGATAAACACGTGCCAAATACATTTTAAAACAGGCGTATAGGTAACAAATAAATCTAGGGAAGTAAAAACATTGTTGTTGTTTTTTGAGTCTTTTCTCGAATTCTCTGTGCCAGTGGATTCTCTTGTTATATAATTTAGGCTGTGCTAGTTGCAGATGATGACACTTATAATGCAATCTATGTGGGGGGCTTCAATGCTGAGAAACCATATTTAGGGCCTCTCTTTTGTGGGTCTGTAATTTTGCAGTATTCCTACAGAAGGGCTTGATTTGGGGGAAAAATGTGCCGATAGAGGAGAATATTTGTAGCTAAGGTTTGAACTGTGGGGTCCTTGATGCTCTTTGAGTTTGGTTGTTTTCTTGCAGATGTTTCATTACCCAAACTAGCTAACATCATCAGTGCTAGTAGGGAGTAGGGTTTACTCTCTACTCCATACTAGCACTGATGGTGTTACCTAGTTTGGGTAATGAAATGTCTTCAAGAAAACAACCTAGCTCAGAGAGCATCAAGGACCCCTTTAAAAAAGGATTGTAATCTGGCAGTCGATGGTTTCTGTAAACTACAATAAATGCTGCTTTGGGAATAATTTGTGGCATCTCTAATTATAGTGCCAGGTAATTAAGAGAAACAATTTCTTGCATCAAAGAAATATTCAGATAATGGCATCAGTTGTATCTTTTATTCGTGGCTTGTTTTTTTGTTTTGTTTTTTACTTTTCTGCTATGGTTGCTTGTTTTATATTATGGTGTCATTAGCTGGATTATTAGCTCCTGTGAGTATCGTATCATAAAATACATAGAATCAGAAAATCAGAGTATGATAGCATATGTCAGAGGTTATCTACGCCAACTTCCTGTATACAGATTGTCCTTGACTTACAATATAGTGGAGGCTGCTTATTGTGGCCATAAGCTATGATGGTCACCCACACGACCAGCCCAATTTTATGACCTTTTTGGCAGCTGCTGTTAAGTGAAGCAATGGTTTACAATCAGCTTGGTTTGCTGAAAATGGGAAGTAAATGTCAGTTTTGGGCAAAAATATTGTAAATCAAAGTCACATGATTGTGGGGCACTACAAATGGCCATGAATGCAGGCTGGTTGCTGAATACCCAACATATGATCATTGGAACTTTGGAACTGGGTCATAAGTACCCGTGGGGAGGTGCCTCATAAATTTGACCAGTTGCTAAATGACCAGTTATAGATTGAGGACCACCTGTAGAAGCTGGTAAAGGCTTTAGACAGATGATATTCAGATCTTGTTTGAAGTGATTCCATTGATTGGAAATTCTTACCATCAGGAAAACGTCTTCCATTTTTATCCTGAATCTACTGTCCTTGTCTGATACAAATGATCGGGAAGATATGTTAAGTTGCAGTTCAGAAGATTTATTGCTCAAACCTATCCATAAAGAATCTAAACTCAAGTAGTAACTTGGCACCAGATAAAGGTCAATGGAATTCAAGAAAAGTTGGACTTAGTCTCTTTATGGGAATGTAATGACTCTACTCTGATGATGCACTTAACTCCCCCTCTGAAGTCTGCCTGCTCTTCTCTTACATCCCTCTAATTTCAACCCAGAGATTTGGTCCTGCAGAGAAAAAGTCCAGTCACTAATCTGTTGATATTGTATGTGTGCACACACTTACTACTCTAGTTAAAAATTCTATCTACAAGAAAAATAATGAACTAAATTAATTTCTCAAGACATGACCCAAATTCTCCAGATAATTCTTTGGGATCCCACTTCTAAAACACCCTGGGCTTTAACTAAAGCTCTTCAATCTGCAACTGACATTCAACTTTTAGTTTTTAATTAGAAGAAACAAATCATTTATCACTTGATTTATCACTCGTTGCTTGTATGTACACTGAAAGCTTATGCACTGAAGACAAATCCCTTGTGTGTCCAATCACACTTGGCCAATAAAGAATTCTAATTCTAACCATCTCACAAAGTGAAGCTGCATTCAAAGGTAGGAATGTGAATTTATGTTTTTTAAAAAGATGAAAATCTATCCCCTCTGCCTGATAATTTGCTTTATTCTCTCAAATTATTATTTGGAAACAATGCTGAATATTCATCAACTTTCCAAACTTTACACTGAATTCATGGGCAAAGAATCTGAACAGATAATTCTCAAAAAATAGGGGATCTTTTTGATATAAATTTTGTTAAAAGCTTGTCCCCAGGAAAGAGATTATGAAGCCCTCATTATAAATGTTAAGACCATACTTAGAATACTGCATCCAGTTTTGGCCACCGTCTTATAAAAAAGATGATGAGACTCTGAAAAGTGTGCAGAAAAAAGTCACAAAGATAATTAAGGGGGATGGAGGATGGTTGCAGGGATTGGGTTTGTCAAGTCTAGTGAAAAGAAGGACTAGGGCTGACATGATAGCAGCGTTTCAATATTTGAGGGGCTGCCACAAAAAAGAGGGAATCAACTTATTCTCCAAATCACCTGAAGGCGGGACAAGAAGCAATGGATAGAAACTAACCCAGGAGAGAAGCAATCTAGAACTAAGGAGAAATTTCCTAACACCGAGATCAAGTAACCAGTGGAATGACTTGCCTTTAGAAGTTGTGGGTGCTCCATCACTGGAGGCTTTTAAGAAGAGATTGGAAAGGTATACGGCAGGGGTAGGCAACCTTGGCTCTTTTATGACTTGTGGACTTCAATACCCAGAATTCCTGAACCAGCCATGCTGGCTCAGGAATTTTGGGAGTTGAAGTCCACAAGTCATAAAAGAGCCAAGGTTGCCTACCCGTGGTATAGGGTCTCTGAGCAGGGGATTGGATTAGAAGACCTTCCAACTATGTTATACTGTTTTTCTCTTATCTTCCGTTTCTATTCAAAGTATTCACAATGTGTCCCTTTAATTTGAACATGGGAATTATTTTGAACCCTTCCAAGTAATAAATGCTAATAGACCAATCCTGAGATGGCCTGAGGTCCTGAACATCAGTCCCCCCACTTTGGGATGGATTGCAAATCCCATATATTTACAAAATCGGGATAGCATGCCAAGTATAAGAGGAGAATATGCATAGATCAGAGACAATAAAGGGAGAGACTGTTGGAACATTTGTAAGCAGCCAGCAAAAAGTAGAGACAAAGACTCAAAGTAACTCATCTCTTGGCAGTCAATATCTCACAGAATCCATATGCATGTAGACAGGAAGGTCAAGGAGATGCTCCTCTAAGGAGAAAACCTGCAGGGTTTCATCCATCAAAAACCTATTAATAATAGAACAGATTATTCACCGATAATGCAAATATAATTACAGTCACCCCGTAGCCCTAGTACAGGAAGAGCATATATTGGATCTGCAAAATAAATGGCACAATTCCTTTGACACAGTAGCTGGGTCACTTCAGTTAAGAGTTTCAGGATAGCTACAAGCAACTGGGACTTTTTATATATACTGGAGGGAAAAACACTTTGACTTAAATATGTGTAGCACAAACCAATTGGAATAGTATGCTATGAACATACTGATATTCAGCATAAATCTCAGGTTAATAAATGCTAGTTGTATGGTGGGAATTTATGCCTAGTAGCTGTATGGTGAATCCTTTAAATGCAGACTCTTGAACTGTCATTTGAGATGGGGGATATATGAGCTATGGGCCTTTCATACTTCCTTCAAGTGAATCTGGAGTCGGTTTAATTATTTATCATTTAAAATACTGGTAATTATAATTATTAATTATTATTTAAAATATTTATATGGGCAATTGCCGCCCATCAACATACCAATCAACCAATAGGAACGCACCACGTAAATGTGACTCATAGAATAGCCCAAAGCACATATTCCGGTAGAGCAGGGGTGTCAAACTGCTGGCCCACGGGCCGGATGTGTCATGACGAAACCACGCCTGCCCCATTGCCGGCAATGGGGAAAAAGTCGCAATACATCATGACACGTCATGTGATGTCGTGGGTTTGACACCCCTGCAGTAGAGAGAAGTTCCCTGAGGTTGGGCTCCAGCATTAATCCAAAAGCTCAGAAGACTAAACTTTTGGTTCTGGTGATTGACTCGGATTGGATCTTGCAACATTATCCTGCGACATGTATATCTGACTTCATTTGTAAAATACTTTTATCCAAACTTCCATAATGATATTATTATTATTATTGGTTCACACCCATGTGAAATCCCAACTGCCAGTTCTTTAGCTGGTGTTGATCTT
>NW_015390050.1:56084-68148 GCF_001527695.2 Protobothrops mucrosquamatus
AATCCAAAAGCTCAGAAGACTAAACTTTTGGTTCTGGTGATTGACTCGGATTGGATCTTGCAACATTATCCTGCGACATGTATATCTGACTTCATTTGTAAAATACTTTTATCCAAACTTCCATAATGATATTATTATTATTATTGGTTCACACCCATGTGAAATCCCAACTGCCAGTTCTTTAGCTGGTGTTGATCTTAATTCGCATTGAGTTCTTCCCAAGAACCTAGGATGTGATAATGTATTGGTGTAGTATATGTGCGGATTCAAGCAGGATAGTCTTTTGCAATTGACTTTTCCAAATGCCCAGATTTTCTAAGTGCTGTTCAAGATTTTAAGATTCTTACAATAAAATAGAATTAGCTCGTTGGATTGTGTTTCTGTCTGGTTTATCTGGAGAGGTGCCATCAATCTTGCAAGTCTCAAAGTTTAATCTCCCACCCTCATTTTGAACTTCCTGGTACATTAGGATAGGCCCCAAAGGTGCTTTTTCAGAAGGCAACTGGACTTTCTTGTTTTTCTTTGAAGATATTTCCCTTCTCATCCAATAAGTTTCTTCAGCTCTGACTGGATGGTGGGGGATGTAAGAATTTATACTCCTTGCATACAGCTGGTCATTTGCATTATTTTAGAGAGTCGTTGAGACCACCTGGAGGCTTATCTGTGGTGCAAATGGGTGTGGTGCCTTCTTGGAACTGCTGAAAGGACTGTGTTGTAGACTGAAGATAGATTATGTCATATCCCTCCCCTTCTGTTGAGAGAAGGCTGTTCAGTTTTGACATTGTTCTGGATCATATAACTCTATGTATATCTGTCTGATCCAATTTATAAGGCGTTTTAATTCTGGGTCAGCACAGTGAGAAGATAATGCTCTCTCCATACCATCTTTATAGCGGAACAGGGTCATCGGGTGACATCCGATGGCCCATGCTTCTCTTAGACAAAGACATTCCAATCTGGCTTGTGTCCAGGAAGTCTCCCAATGCCCTTTAGAAACTCCTCCCACTGACCCATTAACATGGGATGACTGACTGGCTAAAACTACATCACCCATAAGCCATCTCTTAAGGAGACAGCACTTAACCCAATAAATGCCAAACATTCTTACATGCAAACCTACATGCTCTAGTCAGGGCTACATAGAGTTATACGATTCAGAACAGACATAGATGGCCTCTTTGACCCCTCTTTCAAACCAGCAGTCCTCTCTGTCCAAAATGTAGACTTTGCTGTCTTTGAAAGAGTGGCCTTTGTCTTTTAAATGCAGATGGACTGCTGAATCTTGTCCTGATGGGTTTGTTCTCCTATGTTGTGCCATGCGTTTATGAAGTGGTTGTTTTGTTTCCCCAATGTACAGATCTGAACATTCCTCACTACATTGTACTGCATTTTGCTCATTTTTTGTCTGGATGTTTTATCCCTGGGGTGGACAAGCTTCTGCCTTAGAGTATTCATGGGTTTGAAGCATGCACGTATGTTGTGTTGGCTGTAGATCCTCCTGAGCTTTCCCAATATTCCTGCAACATATGGAATGACAAGCTAAACATCTTCAAAGAAAAATGAGAAAGTCCTGTTGCCTTGTGGAAAAGCACATTTGGGACAACTATGACCTCCATAGACATTAGGATGGGTCTTTCCTAAGTTTCTTCCTCTGACTGTTAAACAATTGTGGGCTCCTCCTTCCCTTATCTGTTCATTTCCCAGGCTGCATCTCTTTTTGTCCCTCAAGGTCATTCTCACATATAATGTCACATCTTGACATTTTTTTTCAACCATACACCGGATACACTTTCTTTTGGAAAGCAAAAAGATTGTTGTGTATTCACTTTTAACATTGGGAGGGGGGGGACTATGCTAACAATGGTCTCTTTTGTGGTGCCATATAAACCACAAAATGCACTGATTGCTTAGAGAGCGCCACACACAAGACCTAGTGCTTTCAAGTAATCTCCACTATCACTACCAAACAAGCAAACACAATCTCAGAAGGAAAGAAACATCAACTGTTAATGGCTTAAAAGGAGAATCAACCTTTGTATGAGATGCACAGGATACAATCAAGACTATGAGACTTTCCCTGTTTATAAGATGTTTGCGTTCTCCAATAAATTCTGTTGGTAGGTTTGCTTCATTACAAACACAATATAAATATTCAAGCAGAACGTATATTCTTAATGAATTAGTCTGATTGATTTAATTACATTTACAATCTGTTACTTCTTGTATAATTTCTTAAATTAAAAAAGAAACCTCTAATTGCTGCTGGATGCATGATAGTTTTCAACAAGGTGGGTGACAAATCTTACCAAAGAAGTGTCAACCAAGCATGAATGAAATTAATACTGGAATGGAAGCTTTCTAATACCATTAAATGAGAGGATTTTGTTTTGATTTCAATTGTACAAAGACTTCATTCTTTCCCCACAGTCTATCACTAGACATTAACTGTAACAGAGGTGCAGAATGCATGCAAATGCTGACTCACTGGGAAATTTAAGCATTGAATTTGAGGCTCTGTTGCCTTAAGTCTGAAATCTGGCACTTCTTATCTTTTGAAAGCAGAATTAGATATAAGAAGTCCTCAACGTACAAGCGCAACTGAGCCCAAGATTTCCATTACCAAACAAGACAACGGAATTTGCCCCATTTTATGACTTTTCTTGGCACAGTTATTAAGTGAATCACTGCAATTATTAAGTTAGCAACATGGCTGTTAACCGAATCTGGCTTCTCCATTGACTTTGCTTGTCAGAAAGTCACAAAAGATGATCACATCACCCCCCGGACACTACAGCCATCATAAATATAAGTTAGTTGCCAAGTGTCTGGATTTTGATTATGCGACAATGGAGATATTGCAATGGTCGTAAGTGTGAAAAACTATAATAAGCCACTTTTTCACTTCCACATCAAACAGCCACTAAAAGAATGATTGTAAATTGAGGACTATCTGTATGTAAAGAACAAAACACATACCCGTGTTTCCCCGGGTGTAAGGCCTACCCCGAAAATAAGCCCTAGCTTGATTTTTGGAGGTGGGCCTAATATTAGCCCTACCCCCAAAATAAGCCCTAGTTTAGGGGTGAGGCGCATACCTAAAAATCAAGCTAGGGCGAGGATGGGGGTGGAGCTGCCCCATGTGCCTCACACCAACTTACTGTTGCAGCCGGGTGTCCCATGAACCGACACCTGCTTTACCTCACCGGCCCACTTCTTCTGTAGTTGAAGGAAAGGCCTTTGCAGCTGAGAATGGAGCTCCAGCCTGCATTTTGCTGTCAAAGGCCTTTTGCAAAGGCCTCTGATGGCAAAATGTAGGCTGGTGCTTCATTCTCAGCTGCAGAGGCATTTCCTTTGACCACAGAAGAACTGGGACAGCTGGGTGGGGCTGTCGGTGCCTCTACCATGAAGTGAGACCATAGAAAAGATACCCCCCCCCAAAAAAAAATAAGACCTGGTGCCTCTTTTGAAGGCAAAAAAATAAATAAATAAGACCAGGTCTTATTTTGGGGGAAATGCAGTAGAAGTTACATGAAAAAGAAGACTGGGTGGGTCTCTATATAAAAATCAATCAAAGGGCTATTTTTTTATATAAAAAAACTTGCTATATTGTTTTTTTTTCTAATTCCCTATGATTTAATGGGAGCTAGATGAGTGTGGCAACTGTGGTTTTCCCCTGAAATTTATTATAAAATTACAGGACTGATGTTTAGTGAAAAGATATGTATATAAATATTGACAACAAGCTAGAAAATATTGATGTTCCAGACCACAGAAGATTGGCTCAGATTCCCACTGAAATCCCCAGTAAATGAATGTAAAGGTGAGTTATACAGAATCTGATAAACTCATAACAAATGAGTAATACTGTAATTGCTGAACAGTAATAAAATCAGCATAATTCTAAATCATAAGTCACAGTAAACAAGGAAGCCCTGCCTTTCCTTTGCCAAGAGTGGATAGGAACTCTTACTTATATCAAAGTGGATTGAATTCATATTGGCCTGTTTTCACGAACGAATTTCACTGTTGGAATAATAAGGTGACCAACCGTCCTCCTTTAGGGAGGACAGTCCTCCTTTTTTAAGTTCTGTCCTCCCTCGAAAAGTGTCCTCCTACATGTCCTCCTTTTCGATATTTGAAGACTAATCTGCAGGGCTTTTTTTTCCTCATAGAACGCTCAGAACGGTGTTCCAGCACCTTTTTTTGATGTTTTTTTTTTCAACTTTTGCATGAGCTGTGCTACTCCCGCTATTGGCTTTCGAAAGCCAATAGGAATTGCTGCTGAGCACGCAAAAACACCCGGCCGGCAAACTTTGCACATGTAAGTTGTCTGCAGCGAAGGCGAATTGGCAGGAACTTTGCACCCCTCCCTGCTACCCAACTATACCATCTCGTAGTGAGTCCCAAAGATACCTGGAGGAGACTGGAGCGGCGACGCCACGGTAACTTTCTCTTGATCTTCGGCCCTGCTAGGGCAATAATAGTTGCGGGTGCAAGAGGCAGGGGCAGCGGGGCTGCTGTGGGCAGGGGTGTGTGAGGGGCGGTGGTGGCCGGCTGCCCCCCGTGCTGTGGGAGCTGTGGGGCCTGCTCTACATGGGGCTGTGCAGGGTGGGCGGTGGTGCTGGTGGGGCGGCTGCAGGTGGGGTGTGTCGACGGCAGGCTGCCCCCCAGGGCCGGAGCTGGTGCAGCTGGTGCTTTGGGAGCTGCGGGGCCCGCTCTACATGGTGGGGCAGCAGGGCTGGCGGGGCGGCTGCGGGCAGGGGCGCGGCATGTAAGCATAATTACAATATAAAATGTTATTGTTACAAATGTTTTTTATTTTGCATTTATCATATTATAGTGTATTCTGTATTATTGTTGCAATGAATAAAATGTTTCTTTTATTTATGATATTTTTTTCTTCAATTTATTTGTGTCCTCCTTTTCATTGTAAAAAAGTTGGTCACCTTAGGAATAACCACTTGGAAGATGTGACTTTGAGGGGGGGGAGTATCAGCTGCCATCTCACGCTTGCTTGTGCTTCACCACCATGTAGTGACAGTCTGCCATGGACCCTAGGAAGGGTGGACAGGAGGGACGATACTTGAGGGAAAGCGAAACTACTGTATCTCCCTGAGACGTTGCTTCATGGTCATCCGGTTGGGAGAAAAAAGCAGCTGCATACTAACCATACCAACCTTAAAGTGATTGTTTTGAAAACATTTTGCTTGAACACAATTGGTCGGGGGGGTGGTTGTCAGCAATGGGAGGCAGTTAAGGAAAGGAAAAGTTGAACTTAGGGATTTTGATGTGCAACTCTCAGTTCTGGCTATGCATTACTGCAGGACATTTGACTTTTAATAAAATTATACCTTTCTTAACTAATGGAGCCAAGGATCATTTCTATTTAGAGGTTTAAGTGCTGGCAGGTCTGACAGCAGGATAAATTCTTTAACACTAGGCAATATTTACTGAAAAGCTACACATGCCATTGCTTAAATTAGCGAGATGCATCAATGGACAATTGTAAGAATGTGAGTCCCAGACAAAGGAATTCACCTGTGTATTTCTGCACCCGTTCACATACATTTTGTTGAAAAAGAATTTGCTTTTATTTTATTTTTAAAGGACAAGAGTTTTTTGGTGACATTCTCATGGGTGTATTTATTCTAATTTAGTTATAATGTTAGCATGTATATCTGTGAATCCTTTGTGCTGCATTTCACAATCTCTACTGCTGATAATGTCACCTAGTTTGGTAATGAAACATCTGCAAAAAAAACACCACCACCATTTTTCTCCCCAAAGATCTTTGGTTTGACATAAACACTCTCAATGATTGTCCTTGTATTCTTTTGGTCAAGCTAATTTTTCAAGCCTTTGAAGCATCTCATAATGTGTAGAATTTATTTACTGTGGAAGGTAATGGGCTGAATTTGCAGATGATAAACTGGGTCAACTAGCTTCAGTTCTCCGAAAAGTGATTGTCTACTATTGGTCTTCATCACAGAACATAGAGTAATAAGGTTGGCGGGGACCTTTGAGGTCTTCTAGTCCAGGGGTCCTCAATCCCTGGGCCACAATCCACTACTGGGCCACGGCCTATTTGGAATTGGGCTGTGTGAGTGGCTGGCTGCCCCCCTGCAATTCAACTTTCATGAGCGGTGGGCCAGTGGGCACTCGCATGTGTGCACACTGGCCTGCCACTCACACAAGTCAAGCTGTGTGTATGCGTACCAACCCATCACTCGCATAAGGGCTACATGTGCATGAATGTGCATGCCGACCACTGCTCACACGGCCCAGTTCCCCTCTCCCCCCACAAGCTGCACTGCCAAGCTGCAAAACTGCAGGAGATCCTATACAATTCCAGACAATTGGTGGTCCAGTCTCTTCTTGAAAAGCTCCAGGGATGGAGCACCCACAACTTCCAGAGTCAAGCCATTTCTACTGTCAGGAAATTTCTCCTGAGTTCTAGGTTGAATCCCTCTTAAATTATCTTCCACCCATTGCTTCTTGTCCTGCCCTCAGGTACTTTGGAGAATAAGTTGACTTCTCTGTGACAGCCCCTCAAGGAATGGAAGACAGCTATCATATCACCCCTAGTCCTTCTCTTTGTTAGACTACACATACCTAGTTAGTTTGTTAGGCTAGGCATATCTAATCATGGTCTTCTTCTATGTGGCTTTGGGGATTTATTGAAAACTTTTGCATCTGAATCACTGAATATTCATAGCTAAGTAAAGAAAGAGACCCATACCCTTCCTACATATGGCCAAGGAGAGTAAGGGGCAAACAACTGACCAAAATCTGTATTGCAATATCACAAAGCAAGGTCCACCCTTTTCATACAATGTTGCACAGGTCTACAGAGCTTGCATTGCAACATCATTGTGCTTTTTGTCGTGTTGTGGACAAAACCTTGGGAATCTCTGGATAACAGCTGCTTTTTAGGATCTGCGTCTCCATGCTCACACATGGAGGTGATCTTTATAGGTCAGAAGGAGCAGATGGTACTAATTAAGTTCATGATTGAACTGGGAGTTGCATTGAGGTCTCCCAGAGGTGAAAGGTTAAAATGAACACGAATTGATGCTGCTTCTCTACAAAGAGCATATCTGTGTTCATCCCCCACCAAGGCATCCACAGATATGCCAGGATCAGGTTTCAAGACATTTAGACCTCATTTGTACAAGGAAACCATGATTTAGAAAGCAGGAAGAAGACATTTTAGGTGCAGCTGTAATTTTGCAAAGCTTACGACCCCCACCCACCCCGATTTAGATTGACCCAGCCATGTCCTCTCCAAAGTAATTAAAATGTTATGCAAATTAAATATGAAAATCCCTGACTAAAGTTAATTACATATTTGTTTGCAAGGACTTCTCTATTTATTTCCTTTTCTTTTATCTTTCCATCCATCGTGAGTGATCTGCTCCAAATTCCACATCTTCTAAATAAGGCAAACAATAGAGTCTAACGTAGAAACAGAGTTGCACATTCCAGGCAAAAACTATAGTTCTTAGGAATGTTCTTAGCCTTTAGATGCACACTGCATAGTAAATCAGAGAAGATACATCTGCTTTGAATGTCTCAGCCAAGCAGACACAGAAATCAAGAGTGTTTAGTCTCTAGTTGCTTGCAAATACTCCAAATTCTCTAGTGCTCTGCTGACTTTTGAACCAGTTGGAACATCTTCAATAAGAGATTACATCATAGAAAGTCTGGAAATTGTGTCTAGTCCTGGAGATGTGAAGGAAATAAGCAATTCTTCCATGAAATCTCTGGCCAAACTTTGTATATTCAATGTCATGAAAAAGAACCAGCATCTCAGGAAGTTAAATTTTACAAATCTCCTAGAAATGACTGGAGATGCACTGAAAATCCACTCCAGGATTGTTCCGACCTACCATTAGAAAAACAATAGTGAGAAGTGTGATAGGAAATCAATAGTAGCATAAGTCCTAACTGGGTCATATCTCTGATAGAACAGTACCATCATTAATGGTGGAATTAATGCTTTAATCAATTCCCTTCAATTTGGCAGAAAAAAAGGTTGTTTTATTTTCCCCTTTCCAAAACCAAAGGCCATTTTGCTGGATCCCCCTCCCCAGAATAAACATAATTATATGTTATCCTAATTACAAACTGGCTAAAAGTTGCTTTTATTTCTTGTCTTGTAATGTCCTGTCTTAAGGAAATTCTAGTTCCCAAAAGAGGTGGTGGGAGATTTAGCCTTGCAGACTTGCAAGATTCTGTTATTGTAGCTTTACAAGAAAGTAAAATTACTTCATCCAGTTGTGTTGAAGATTCTCAGCCATCCAGGTAGAATTGTCTGGAAGTTGCGTCATGGCAAGTGGACTTATTTTGGTTCATCTAGTTATGTTACCTGTCTAGTCTACCTGGGAAGACTGGTTTGAATCTTGCAAGTCTGAAAGTACAAACTGTGCACAATCTCTTTTAAGAATGAAGATCAAGTGAACTGTTAATACCACTTTACAATGCCTTGGTAAGGCCACACTTGGAATACTGTATCCAGTTTTGGTCACCAGTTTTGGTGTAAAAAAGATGTTGAGACTCTAGAAAGAGTGCAGAGAAGAGCAACAAAGATGATCAGGGGACTGGAAGCTAAAAGATATAAGGAACGGTTGCTGGAATTGGGAATGTCTAGTTTAATTAAGAGAAGGACGAGGGGTGACATGATAACAGTGTTCCAATATCTCAGGCATTGCCACAAAGAAGAGGGAGTCAAGCTATTCTCCAAAGCACCTGAAAGCAGGACAAGAAGCAATGGATGGAAACTAACCAAAGAGAGAAGCAACTATAACTTAGGAGAAACATCCTGACAGTTAGAACAATTAACCAGTGGAACAACCTGCCTCCAGAAGCGGTGAATGCTCCAACACTGGAAGTTTTTAAGAAGAGACTGGGCAGCCATTTGTCTGAAATGGTATAGGCTTTCCTACCTGAACAGGGGGTTGGACTCGATGACCCCCAAAGTCCCTCCCAACTTGATGATGATGATGATGATGATGATGATGATGATGATGATGATGATGATGATAGTTAGTGTTGTAAGATATAGTGGTACCTCAGTACTCATTGTTAATTGGTTCCAGGAGATGTGAGGAGTACCAAAAGCAATGAGAACCAAACAAATTTTTCCCATAAAAAATGATGTAAATCAATTTAATGCATTCCCAAACTAAAGAAAATACACATTTTAAGGTAATATGTAAAAAAGATGGAGTTGTATATGATTACTTTACATGAGAAATAAACCTAAAAATTAATAAATACTTAAATAAAAACTTCTCTTGACCTGTATTGATGAGAAAAAAAGCTCAAAAATACACAAAATGAGCACAGAAGCTAAGATAAGACAGGGCAAGAGCTACCATGTGACTAACACGTCACCCTTTGTTTTGGCTGGAAAGAGTAGCGAGTCATGAGGCAATCAACATCGACTTCTAACTTGCGTGTCGAATATCAAACAATAAGTAGCGGGGCAAAATTTTCTCGTCAAAATGCACTGAGTACCAAATTCGATGAGTTGTAAAGCAGTTGGGTACTGAGGTACCGCTGTATAGAGCAGGGGTCTTCAAACTTGGCCCTTTTATGACTTGTGGACTTCAACTCCCAGAATTCCTCAGCCAGCGGGCCTGGCTGAGGAATTCTGGGAGTTGAAGTCCACAAGTCATAAAAGGGCCAGGTTTGAAGACTCCTGGTATAGAGTTACTTAAAGTTGCAAGATAAAGGTGGTGAAATATAAAATATTTAAAGTTCTGAGATAAATAAAGTTGTAAGATAATGCTTTACATTTCTAACAATCTCTTTCTCCCTCTGTTTCTTCTTCCCTTCTTTCCTTCCTGAAGTTCTTCAGGAAGCTTCTGAAAACTGTTATGCAATGGAGCTGTTCAGTCTGATTTTGAGCCTTCTAATCAGTCTGGATTAAACTTCTCTAGTACTACGTGTCAGAGAATGTATGCATGTCATTCAGGGAGGGTTACATAGGTGTTCCATTTATCTTTCTGCAAATGTAACGTTCTGGCTAGGGGGCGCTCAAAGAGAAAAGCATAGAACAGGAAGTGAAATCAATCAATCAGCATGCAGAATGCGCACCTTTGCACAATGTGCAGTTGGGATTTGGAAGGTGTGAGTGTCCACCCATCTGCAGCCATCTGCAACCTATGCTTGCCCATCAATCCCTTTGCAGCGTAGGTATGCAGTGACAGCTACGGACAGTTGCAGGCAACAGTTATAACCTTATTCCAGGACATTTCTTCTGTCTAACCATGGCATTCCAGTTAATCTAATACTTCACTGCAAATCAGGTTTGATTCTGCTTAGTTTTTTTCAGATCAGTCAAGATTAGTGAGGTGTCACCCTCTGCTGTAGATTTATGAGGTCCTTCACTCAAAAAAGAATTATGAAAGAATAACTCTGTCCATTGACAATACAAAGTGCCTCAAAGATGCTGATGTTAAACATTTTGTGAAAGAAATCATTAACCCTGCCAATGTTTTGTGCTTTGAATCTAGGTTTTTGTGCTAAAGTAGCACTGCCAAACATCTCTGTTCTTAAAATCATGTCTCGCTTTGGCCCTGTTCTAAGCTTTTTATTGTTGACTAGCTGTACCCAGCCACGCGTTGCTGTGGCTCAGTCTGGTAAAAGCGTGTGTGTTGCTTTTACGTCCAACAGATGGTGCTGTTTTTCAAAAAAAGCATATTTTACCTGTCACAGGTGTGACATCGATATAATATAGGTATATAGAAACACACACATATTCGAATGCAATGTTGTGTCAAAATTTCAAAGCAATCGGTGAAGAACTTTCGGAGATTTAAGATTTTGAACAAACAAACATTTACATTTTTATTTATATAGATAGTTTGGGAAGGCGATCTGGAGTAAAACAACACACAAGGTATTTTCATTGACTAGATGCTATGTTGAGGGATTTAGCTATCTGCTCTTCAGAATCAAGAACTAGGAAAGGGTTTAGCAATAGCAATAGCACTTAGACATATATACCACTCCATAGCACATTACATCTCTCTCTGGGTGGTTTACAATGTCAGCATATTGCAACCAACAATCTCATTTTACTGATCTCAGAAAGATGGAAGGCCGAGTCAACCTTGAGCCCTATCAGGATTGAACTCCAGGCTGTGGGCAGAGTTTGCCTGCAATATCGCACTTTAACCACTGCACCACCACGGCTCCTATAAAGCATAAGCTTACAAGAGCACATTTGGTGTGCAGTAGCCTCAGTGGTTCATTGTATAAATGTTAGTGCTTCTAACATCTAAAAGAAATATAGCAACAATGATGATTAGGGGACTGGAGGCTAAAAGATATAAAGAACAGTTGCTGGATTTGGATATGTCTAGTTTAATTAAAAGAAGGACTAGGGGCAACATGACAGCAGTGTTCCAGTATCTAAGGGGCTGCCACAAAGAAGAGGCAGATCAACCTATTCTCCAGAGCACCTGAAGGCAGGACAAGAAGCAATGGATGGAAACTAAACAAGGAGAAGATCAACCTAGAACTAAGGAGAAATTTCCTGACAGTTAGAACAATTACTCAGTGGAACAATCTGCCTCCAGAAGTTGTGGGTGCTCTATCCATCACTGGAGGATTTTAAAAAGGGATTGGACAGCCATTTGTCCAAAATAGTATATGGATTGGACTAGAAGACCTCCAAGGTCCCTTCCAACTCTGTTATTTTGTTATAAACAAATTCCAAAGTATCTTTTACTCTACATCCACATCTACTACTACATCTACTATAAACATACGTGCGAATCAATCTAGCCACTTGCATTTAGTCACGGACCCACTTTATTAGATTTCTGAGCTCTTTCCCCCATTAACTAATACATTCCTTTGTATTTCAAAACACTTAATCCTCACAGTGGGTGGTGGTAAATGACAATATAAGAAGTGTCATCCTTTTTTTTTAATCCTGTAGGAAGTGGGGAGATTATTGACTTCCCTAGAGACCCAGAAAGAGGAGAGGAGAGATACTCCTCTAGGAAATCCTTCGTGAGTAATCAGCCCTTTCCTTAACAGTTCAAGGGCA
>NW_015390050.1:68322-70511 GCF_001527695.2 Protobothrops mucrosquamatus
CCCTCCAGAAAGGGGTGGTGCTCATTTCGGTTTCAAGGCCATTGAGCCAGTGTTGTCTGAAGATATTTCCATGGACATGTGACCAGCATGATATCACAGAGCATTGTTACCTTCCCACCAAATACCTATTTATCTACATGTATTTATATGCTTTCCAGCTGCTACATTGGCAGGAGTGAGGATGGAAGCTCACCATGTCACATGGAGTTCAGAACTCAAACCTGGGCTTCTGGCTTTCTAGCCAACAAACTCAGCATATTAACCACTGAGCCATCACACCACCTCTTATAAAGGTAAACAAGGAGAAAATATCCATGAAGATCTCAACATTCTAAAGGCAGGACTCTCCCTTGTCATTTAATAATGGGGTTGTTGTGAGAGCTGAGTATGGGCAGAGATATTCCCCAGGAGAGGGTTAAAGTGGGGGAATGAGAAAAGCAATACCATGGCTCAGCATGATGGAGAGAGGGGTCAGAAAAATCAACACCGTTGTCTATGGCCCACTTTACAATAGTACGTAACTCAAAATAGCAAAAGTGAAATTCATAAGATTCCAATTCCCTGGAATAGAGGTGATACTTGTTCTGCGAGGAGGGGAAGAAAGAGTTTTAGAGAATTGGAGGACAATTTTCAGCACAACATTATGTCTGACAACTGTAGGATAAAAGACACAACTGCGTGGGGGTTATTTTCATGAACATCCTCAGTAGGGATATAACACGTTCCAGCCCTTTTCTGGCATCATTTTAATGCACCTGAATTCCAAAGAACTGAGACTCATCTGGTTTTTCAAGGGACCATAAATCAGCTCAGATTCCTGCAGAGGGTTCATGAACCACAGTCAACGTCTTGATGAATCTGAGGTCCATATCAGGATCTTGTGCAGTTTAAGATTCCTTTGTTAATATTTGGGGTTGTTCCAAGTAGGAGATCATCTGGGATCAAAGCTTCTTCTGGTGCAATTTCACTAGTTAAATCAAAACACTGTTTAGCAGTTGAATTTTAACCAGCTGGACTAGAGGACCTCCAAGGTCCCTTCCAAGTATTCTATTCTATTCTATTCTATTCTATTCTATTCTATTCTATTCTATTCTATTCTATTCTATTCTACTCTACCCTACCCTACCCTACCCTACCCTACCCTACCCTACCCTACCCTACCCTACTCTACTCTACTCTACTCTACTCTACTCTACTCTAGCCTAGCCTAGCCTAGCCTAGCCTAGCCTAGCCTAGCCTAGCCTAGCCTAGCCTAGCCTAAAAGATCAGAAACCTATCCATTGCCAAACGGGGCGTACCTTCAGACAAGTTCTGCAGTTGCACAATTCGCTTCTGCACAGAATCCCATGGCTATTTATTATTTAAGGCTTAAACTCAGTTAGGTTTATCCAACAACCTCCTTTCCTATTGATGTTAGGGGGGAGGATCTTCCATCAAGAAAAGGAGGTGACCACTAGGGAAGCAGACTCAGACAAGTCTGCATAATGACTTCATGGCAAACAATGCTTTGCAAGCCCCCTGCCCCTGAAGCTTGGCTAGATTGTAATATATTGTTTATTTCGGAAACACCAACAGTTGGTGCTTCATCTTTCTGCCAAGGCATTCATCTTCCCCCAAAAAACATGATCAATCTCTGTTAAAATGTGTGCACAGCTGTAGTGTTTGATGACATTGGATGGATTACCCTGTATTAAACATTTGTAATTGTTTTGCATTGGACTGTGACCTGCATTCTGAAATAACTTAATGATAGTGGGTGCCAGCTGGATATCCCATGGAACAGAAGGAAGATCCTGTGGTTAGTAAAATGGGCCCAACCAGATCAGGAGCCTGTCACATCAATGATGTAATCAATATCATTGGAGGTCCCTCTAGAGGAGGAGGAGGAGGAGGAGGAGGAGGAGAAGGAGAAGGAGAAGGAGAAAGAGAAAGAGGAAGAGGAAGAGGAAGAGGAAGAGGAAGAAGAAGAAGAAGAAGAAGAAGAAGAAGAAGAAGAAGAAGAGAAAGACAGAGAAAGAGAAAGAAAGAAAGAAAGAAAGAAAGAAAAATAAAAAGAAAAAGAAAGAAAGAGAAGGAAGGAAGGAAGGAAGGAAGGAAGGAAGGAAGGAAGGAAGGAAAGAAAGAAAGAAAGAAAGAAAGAAAGAAAGAAAGAAAGAAAGAAAGAAAGAAAGAAAGAAAGAAAGAGAAAG
>NW_015390050.1:72659-77914 GCF_001527695.2 Protobothrops mucrosquamatus
GGTGATCATGTGAGAAAAATCCATCAGACTTCCTTGATCACATTCCTGTTCTGTCGCCTCATGTTTCTTAGCCCAACAGCAAAGTGGATTTTCTTGAGAATTGCATACTCAGCTACCTCCAAATAGAATTAATATTCAGCTACATTTCCTGAGTTGCGTCTGGCCATTTTAAGTTGTTAATTAGCAGTTTAGGCAGTACGGAATATGCACACAATGTGCTGAAATGAAGGTAGACGTTCCTACAGTCTAATGTAATATAAAGTAGTAAGTATAATGTAGTGTAGATTAATCTTTATCTGTTGAACCAGACAGCAGTTCAGACTCCATTCCAAGGCTGTCTCTCAGATGCAAAGGAAGTTAAAGATGTCCCAATCTCTTCCCACTTTTATTTTGGCTTTTTCATGCTCAGAATCACACCAACAAAAATTATCCATTTTGCTACCAAATTTCAGCAGTACAATCTTAGTGTTAGGCAGGTCACAAGTGAGTTCAGGGCTTCCTCTATCTCAGTGATGGCAAACCTTTTAGAGACTGAGTGCCCAAACTGCAACACAAAACCCACTTATGCATCGTCAAGTGCCGGGTGGGTGTGGCCCATTGGCTGGGTGTGGCCCATTGGCTGGGTGTGGCCCATTGGGTAGCCGTGGCTGCGGTGGTAACAGTAGACTGGGTGGGACTAAAAAGTTCAATCAATCAATTCCAACTTTGCAAGATCTTTTTTTTTTCCCGTGAGAAGTTGAAATTGATTGTTTGATTGAACCTTTTTTTTTTTTTTGCACATGGCGGCAGAGGCCTAAAGTGAAAAGGTTTTATAAAACCCAGCTGAAGGCCTAGGACTGGGGCGACGGCGCGTGTGCCCACAGAGAGGGCTCTGAGTGCCGCCTCTGGCACCCGTGCCATAGGTTCGCCACCACTGCTCTATCTGTTATCATGAAATGCCATGTGGTTTCATAACTATCCTGGTGCTATTGTTGTCAGAGATAACCAGGTGGAATTCTAAGGGTGGGGGTGGGGTCAAATGTGTCATCAGTTTGGAATCATTATATTCCCATAGGAGAGATAAGTCCAGTCCTCTCCCCCTTCCGAATTCCATTGACCCTTATCTAGCACTTATTTGACTTGACCATTAGTAGATCAGATTCTTATGTATCAGAGCTTTGAACTGTACTTCTGTTCCTGGTTTCTTGCACCTGAAAATTGTACTAGAAATGTAGTTACTGATAAAGCTGTGGCAAAACTTGGTGTTCTGAAAATTATTGGAACTCAGCCACTGAATCCCAAAGTTGAAGGATTGGCTTCAATAGGGAGTTGGCATTACTGCTGGATTTATCCAATAGGGAGTGGCACAGATAGTCCTCGACTTACAACAGTTCAAAGTTACAACAGCACTGAAAAAAATGACTTAGGACCATCTTTCACACTTACGACAGTGGCATCATCCTTATGATCATATGATCAAAATTCAGATGCTTGGCAATTGGTTCATATTTATGATGGTTGCAATGTCCTGGGGTCATGTGATCAGCTTTTGTGACCTTTTGACAAGCGAAGTCAATGGAGAAGCCAGGTTAACTTAACAACCATGCTACTAACTTAACAACTGCAATGATTCACTTAACAACTGTGATAAAAAAGTTGTAAAAAATAGGGCAAACCTCCCTGAACAAATGTTTCACTTAGCAACGTACTGTAAATTTTGGCCTCAACGGTGATCATAAGTTGAGGGCTATCTGCACAAGGGCTATTTTTATGCAGCCACTCCATGTGAGAGGTAGCTTCTGGAATGGACAATAACATCAATAATCATCTGATTCTTAATCCTCACAAAGTGCCAACAGCTGCAACCTGTCTCCACCCACAATCATGGCTGGCTGGGGAATTCTGGGAGTTGAAGTCCCCACATCTTAATGTTGCTAAGATTAAGAAATATAGCCCATTGAAGCAACATGCATCTTGAGCAGAGGTCTTCAAACTTGGCCCTTTTATGACTTGTGGACGTCAGCTCCCAGAATTCCTCAGCCAGCATGCCTGGCTGAGGAATTCTGGGAGTTGAAGTCCACAAGTCATAAAAGGGCCAAGTTTGAAGACTCCTGATCTTGAGTCTTGACTGGCCCTCTGGTTATATTGTATTTTGCTTGTTTTTCTTGATTTCCATTACAAATGGAACAGATGATAAGTATTGTGAAATTAAGAGATGAATGCTCCTTTCAGTTGATAGGGAAGGCTCATTTTGCTAGAGATTCAGCAGGTATTAAAAGGATACCGGAAGCAAACATTTGCAAGAGCTTTTCCTTTTTTTTCTGAGAAGGTTTGACCCATGTGCTTCTTCCAGAATAATAATTCATAAAGCAAATCTGAAACCTGCTTAGGACCATTGAGCCTGTTGCCAAGCGAGCAAAATTCTGGATTAATTCCACCCAGGTTGTCCTCGACTAAAGGGAAGGATAAGGGGCCTTTTTATCTCAGTGAAATTTTGCTTAAGCAACAAGGGCTAGCTGAACTTTCATGTGTTGCTGGCCCTTCTTCTGTGATCTGGATGGTTCTTTAACAGAATAACAGACTTGGAAGGGACCTTGGAGGTCTCCTGGTTCAATTCTCTGCTCAGGCAGGAGACCCTATACCAGGGGTAGGCAACCTTGGCTCTTTTATGACTCGTGGACTTCAACTCCCAGAATTCCTGAGCCAGCCATGCTGAGGGGACAGGGAGAGGTTTCCAAGCTGAGCCATGCTGGCTGAGGAATTCTGGGAGTTGAGGTCCACAAGTCATAAAAGAGCCAAGGTTGCCTACCCCTGACCTATATCTATAAAATAATAGAAGAAGAAGAAGAAGAAGAAGAAGAGGAAGAGGAAGAGGAAGAGGAAGAGGAAGAGGAAGAGGAAGAGGAAGAGGAAGAGGAAGAAGAAGAAGAAGAAGAAGAAGAAGAAGAAGAAGAAGAAGAAGAAGAACAACAACAACAACAACAACAACAACACAATAAAAGAATTGGAAGGGACCTTGGAGGTCTTTTAGTCCAACCCCCTGCTCAAGCAGGAAACCCTATACCATTTCAAATAAATGGTTGTCCAATCTCTTCTTTAAAAACTCCAGTGTTGGAGCACTCACAACTTCTGAAGACAATCCCTTCCACTGATTAATTGTTCTCAATGTCAGGAAATGATTCCCTGGTTCTAGACTGATTCTCTCCTTGATTAGTTTCCATCCATTGCTTTTTGTCCAACTTGTTCAGACTAGCGGTTGTCCCATCTCTTCTTTAAAACCTCCTTCTCTGCCTTTGCTTCTATTGTTTCCCAATTCCTCTATATTTCTCTTATTCTGGCTCCTCATTTGTCAAGTCCTGTTCATGATCATGGTCTTTGGTCTTGATTGCCAGTTCCCAACAGACTTCATCCAGACTGTCGGCCGTGACCCAGCTCTGACCCCCATCCTATAAACTAGCCTGTTGGGCTAACAATTTTATTTATATCCTGATTTGCTAGCAAGTCAGGATTCCTCCAGAGCCAAAGTATAATAACCAATAGGTCTTGCCAAGGTTGGAGGAAATACCATTGGGTAGAGTAAGAATCAGTGCCTTATGGCTTCAGGGAAAGCTGTTTTCCTCTATGGGAAATCTCCTTTGTTCAATAGGAGGGCCTGCATGTGGGATACACATCCTGTTTTCAGGCGCCTGTCGCTAGGAATGGTACAATGTGGAAGGGCAAGACCTTTGCTTGAACTTCTCTTTTGAATCCTGTTCATGGCTTAAATAACAGCTGATGCATCATCATGCATTAGGAAGCCACAGAATAACTACCAAAGAGCCAGAAAGGCTTCTGCCTCCAGCATTCTCCATCCAAGGAGACTTGGAACAAGCAATAAATCAAGATTTCTTTTAATGGAAAGCAGTGTATAAATGTATAAGGTCAATAAACAAGGAGGCAAGGAAAGGAACTGAGTGAAGGGATATCAATCGGAAAAGACTATGTGTGAGTGATATCACCAGGCATCTTCCCAAAATGATTGTACAAAAGAATATCCCAAAGTGAATCCAGGAGAGAAGCAACCTGGAATTAAGGAGAAACTTCCTAAGAGTGAGGACAATTAACCAGTGCAACAGCTTGCCACCAGAAGTGGGTGCTTCATCACTAGAGGTTTTTAAGAAGAGACTGGACAGCCACTCGTCTCGAATGGTTCAGGGTCTCCTGCTTTACCAGGGACTGGACTAGAAGACCTCCAAGTTCCCTTCCAGCTCTATTATGATTCTGAATGTATGAAATACTGGGCAATTGAATGTGGTTTTTTGCATTTATGGTAGAATTCTTTCATATTAATTGGTTGGTCCTTTTGAAGACCAGTTAATGGAAGTGTGGGATGCAGAAAGTTCAAAATGGAAAAAAAAACATGACGTGGGGCTAAAGAAGGATTGGTCAAGAAGGAACATTACTGCAATTTCAACATGGCATGCTTTATCTTTCTCTTTCTTGATTCCTCACTTCCTTATTCTCTGGAGTTCAAAGAAAGATGTGCACATGTTCAAAATTCAGCAATATTTCCTACTTGTGTTGGCGGCTTCAGTGATGAGACAGTTTCCATGCTTGTAGTGCAACCTCCTACAGCATGGACATTTCATGCACATGTATAATTTTCCACATAAAGTGGAACCTTCCAGCTCATAGAGAAGTCATCCCATTTGGAGCTAAGTTCCCCATTGTGGGGCAAACCTATTTTAAATATGTAAACCATGGCTTCCGTGATGTCACCAATGCAACCAGGGGATAGGAGGTGTTGCTGATTACTCCTACAGGTTTGGTTTCATTATGTAAAGAGATCTGATCAATATATTGAAGATCAAGATAATTTTGTTGGATGAGGAAAATGGGGTAGACTCATTTATTTATTTATTGAAAACATTTATATAATCTCCATTCTTAAATCAAACTCTGGGCAGTTCCTAATCAACAATTAAAACAACATCAATCATAAAACAGCATAATACATATATTTATTAAAACTGTACACATTAAAAATCTGGCACCAGCAATAAACCCATACAGTTCTTTGTTAAATCTTCTTGTCTGTCTCACCCTATCCCAGTCTTCTTCTTCTTCTTCTTCTTCTTCTTCTTCTTCTTCTTCTTCTTCTTCTTCTTCTTCTTCTTCTTCTTCTTCTTCTTCTTCTTCTTCTTCTTCTTCTTCTTCTTCTTCTTCTTCTTCTTCTTCTTCTTCTTCTTCTTCTTCTTCTTCTTCTTCTTCTTCTTCTTCTTCTTCTTCTTCTTCTT
>NW_015390051.1:0-9851 GCF_001527695.2 Protobothrops mucrosquamatus
TTTATACCCCTTTATATTATTTTAGAATTAATCCACGAGGAACAGGGATCTGTCAAATTCATTCTTTGTACAGTATAAATGTATCATAAAACAATATATAACCTGCTAGCAACCCGAGGAGGTATTTTCGGAGGCCTTCCAAATGAAATGGAAAGTTGGTTGTCTACTTGCAGGGGTCTAGAGCAGAAATTTCTCTTCAAGTCGGGTATCTCATTATCCTACATAAGAATGACAGGGATGTTCGTTCAGTTTTACATCTACTTTTGGAAAGCAATGTAATGTTTTTTTCTTATTCCACAGAAGATTTTATATACCCAAAATGCTTACCAACATTATTTTTCTTTCCTTGTGGTTAGCTAAAGTTTGTATTTTTAAAGACATTATCTCATTCACTTTTTATTTATAAATTAGAACAGAGAACAGAGAAGAACAACAAAGATGATTAGGGGACTGGAGGCTAAAACATATAAGGAATGGCTGCTGGAATTGGGTATGTCTAGTTTAACGAAGAGAAGGATGAGGGGGGACAGGATAGCAGTGTTGCAGTATCTCAGGGGCTGCCACAAAGAAGAGGGAGTCAAGCTATTCTCCAAAGCGCCTGAAGGCAGGACAAGAAGCAACGGATGGAAACTAATCAAGGAGAGAAGCTACCTAGAACTAAGGAGAAACTTCTTGACAGCTAGAACAATTAACCAGTGGAACAACCTGCCTCCAGAAGCAGTGAATGCTCCAACACTGGAAGTTTTTAAGAAGAAACTGGACAGCCATTTGTCCTAAATGGTATAGGGTTTCCTGCCTGAGCAGGGGGTTGGACTAGATGACCTCCAAGGTCCCTTCCAACTTTATTATTATTATTATTATTATTATTATTATTATTATTATTATTATTACTACTACTACTACTACTACTACTACTACTACTACTACTACTATTACTACTTGCTAGACATATTATTGTTCTTTCCCCAGGCATTATATTGGGGACTCAGGTACTGGAGAGATTAGCACTCAGTGAAATGCCTTAAAATAAAATATTTTTTTTAAAAGAAAGTTTTCCTATTTGGCTGCAAAATAACTAATTACAAACAGTTTTTTTCTTCCATTCACTTGTGTCGATTCTCAGAGATGGTCTAGACCACGACTTTTCAACCAGTGGTACGCATGCCACCTGTGGTACTTTGGCACCTGGCCGGTGGTACGCGACCATCCTAGAAAGGGGTAGCAGGGGAGGGGAATGAGTTGAAGTTATGGTACTTCACTGTAAATTTGATTAGAAAATCTTTATTACTACTATTAGCTTACTTAACAAAAGATCTACAATCACTTCAGTAAATAACTCCAACTGTCAGAATTCTGTAATAATAGATCATATTAACAAAAACAGTCCTTTGTATTTCATCTAAACCTTCTCTGTTAAAATTGTCTGGTGTGTTGATTTTAGGGATTCTACGGTTGTGTTAAAAAGAACTGATGAAGGCATTATGACATGCATAAATTTGTCTTTATATCTTATGTTGAAATACCTTTAAAATAAATAAATAGCCATATTCTTTTCACAACTATTTTCAAGTTATCTCTGCATTGAATTTTAAGTCCATGGGACAAAATCTACTGTTTATGCATTCTACAACATAAATATAGAATACTGTTTGTAGCCTTAGTAGGAAATTCATTCAGAAAAGTATGTGTGTATGTGTGTGTGTGTGAGAGAGAGAGAGAGAGAGAGAGAGAGAAAGAAAGAAAGAAAGAAAGAAAGAAAGAAAGAAAGAAAGAAAGAAAGAAAGAAAGAAAGAAAGAAAGAAAGAAAATTTACATAAAGAAAGTTTACCTCATTGTCACCCTCCATTCCACTGCTGACACTCAATAGACTTCGGGTACTTGATCGGTTACTTGAACTGCCTGGTTAGATGAGAAAAATAAGTATTTTACAAATAGGCTCCACTAATTTAAATTTCCACCCATTTTTGCCAACTCTGACTGAAAAGTGAGAAATTATTTTGGTTTATCAAATATTTTAAATTAGTCAAATATTTTCCTAAAAAGCGTTAATCATTCTTGAACTATAAACACCATTCTTGCTCGCCTTCCAACAAGCAGCAAATTAAAAAAACAGTAAATTCAAATAAATTATTTTTAAATTACATAATTTATATATTATTCTTTATACAATATATTATACATTATACATTGTATTATACATTACTCCAACAACTCTCAAAATCTCCATAAAATATAGTAATCACAAATGTGATAAAATAATAGTACAATGGAAAAAAAATTCTATTTCTCTCTTAATATGATGTTGCTATGTTTCTGTCAGGATAAAAAAAAATCAAAACTTTGCTTTTGCATTACTATGTGAATATTAAAAAAATGTACATTTTATTATGAGGAAAAAAGGAAATTACTCCAAAACAAAAGGCATATCTCTGATTTAAACATTTATATAATTCTGTACAATGTCACCAAAAAAAGTCAGTTTATATTACTCATAAGTATGTGCACATATTAATCATTTCCCATAGTTTATTTATCATGTTCAATGGGAATGATAGTGGCAGGAATTCAGAGATTCTCATTATATACTTTTATGCTTCTTTTCACAACTCTTAAAATTATAAATGATTTTTTTTCTTCAAGAAAATGAGAGCATGATCATAATTTGTAGAGAATTCCAGTCAAGCCAAGTCTCTTTATTTCAATAAATGAACAGAAAAACACAGCTGTGAAAAATAGAATTGCGACTGTCACACTGAAATATTAGTCTAACCCTTTTGCTATATTGACTACAATTTTAATTGTTAGTAAAAATTATGATATCATGAAACTGATAATATGTTTAAGATTCTAAACACAAGGATGAACATAATGAAAATGTTTAATATTGTGTCTATAGGAAGTATAACTGCAAAATATAATAATAATAATAATAATGATGATGATGATGATGATGATGATGATGATGATGATGATAAAGTTGGAAGGGACCTTGGAGGTAGTAGTAGTAGTAGTAGTTGGAAGGGACCTTGGAGGTCATCTAGTCCAACCCCCTGCTCAGGCAGGAAACCCTATACCATTTCAGACAAATGGCTGTCCAATCTCTTCTTAAAGACTTCCAGGGTTGGAACATTCACAGCTTCTAGAGGCAGGTTGTTCCACAGATTAATTGTTCTAACTCTCAGGAAATTTCTCCTTAGTTCTACGTTGCTTCTCTCCTTGGTTAGTTTCCACCCGTTGCTTCTTGTCCTGCCTTCAGGCACTTTGGGGAATAGCTTGACTCCCTCTTCTTTGTGGCAGGCCCTGAGATATTGGAACACTGCCGTCATGTCCCCCCTCGTCCTTCTCTTCATTAAACTAGACATACCCAATTCCAGCTACCGTTCCTTATATGTTTTAGCCTCCAGTCCCCTAATCATCTTTGTTGCTCTTCTCTGTACTCTTTCTAGAGTCTCAACATCTTTTTTACATCACAGTGACCAAAACTGGATGCAGTATTCCAAGTGTGGCCTTACCAAGGCATTGTAAAGTGGTGTTAACACTTCGCGTGATCTTGATTCTATCCCTCTATTAATGCAGCCTAGCACTGTGTTGGCTTTTTTGGCAGCTGCAACACTTGGCTGGCTCATATTTAAATGATTGTCCACTAGGACTCCAAGATCCCTCTCACAGTTACTACTATTGAGCAAGGTACCCCCTATACTATACCTGTACATTTGGTTTTTCTTGCCTAAATGTAGGATACTATAAAAAGAATGATTATGACTTAAAAGGCTAAAGAACTAAAAAGATTTTTAATTGCAGTAACTGATTCTATATAATTGATAGCAATAACGCAATAAAAGTAATAATCAAATAAATGTACGTACAAACATAATGCATAGATATAAATAATGGACTAAATAGACAGCTAGAGCTGGTGGGTGATCAAGAGAGCCAGACAGGAAGAAAAGAGATTTGACAATACATTTAATGTGAAGAATCAATTTATAGGTTAGGAATTCCTTAATTCCAGCAATTCAAACTATTGAGATCCGAAGTACACTTCTTCGTTCCCTGCTAGATAGCTTCCTGGCTACCTCTGTTGCTTACTTGTAGTACTTGATGTGCTTTCTGTTTTCCAGTCCCCTCGTTTTATCTCTTTACTTATTGGGAAAAGATTTTTTCTCGGACTATATTCATAAATCCTACACTCTGGTTTCCTTGGCATACTCTGAGAATGTCCAGTTGGTACAGTGATTTCCAAATCTAAGAAGAAAGAATAATGATTAACCAATTAACCAGGCCAAAACTTTCAAGTTCCTCCTGAGTTAAAGTTGGAAAGATAGAAGCTGTTTCTCTTCTAGCACATATCCTGGCATGGACAATTACAATTCTGATAGGTGAAATCATCTAACTTGGCTTTTCAGACAGAGTGTGCCCCTTTACCATTTTGGAAAACCATGGATGGGATGTTTTAATCTTCATTAGGACATGTTTTGATCCTTTTCTTTTTCCCACTGAACCAGGAATAGAATAGAACAGTGGTGGCGAACCTATGGCACGGGTGCCAGAGGCGGCACTCAGAGCCCTCTCTGTGGGCACACGCGCCGTTGCCCCAGTTCTAGGCCTTCAGCTGGGTTTTATAAAACCTTTTTGCTTTAGGCCTCTGCCGCCGTGTGCAAAAAAAAAAGGTTCAATCAGTCAATTTCAACTTCTCGTGGGGAAAAAAAGATCTTGCAAAGTTGGAATTGATGATTGAACTTTTTAGTCCCACCCAGTCTGCTCTTACCACCGCAGCCACACCCATCCAATAGGCCACATCCACCCAATTGGCCACACCCAGCCAATGGGCCATACCCACCCGGCACCCGATGATGCATAAGTAGGTTTTGGGTTGCAGTTTGGGCACTCGGTCTCTAAAAGTTTCGCCATCACTGGAATAGAATAATAACTTTATTGTCATTTTGAATGTACACTAATTGGCATACATTAAAATGAAATTTTGTTGCATACAGCTCTCAAAGGGTCACCACCTCCGATATACACTACATAAATATGACAAAAATAAATAAATACAGAATTATGCACATACCCACATATATAACGTACTCTTGAACAGCATAGGTAACAAGCTATTCCATAACTTTTATTGATTTAGTGTAATAAATGTATATTACTGTTTTTGTTTTTGGTGATGGTGCAACACTATAATTGCATCACTCATATTAGGCATATCCTTTAAATATTACAGTTTAAAGAAGCTGTTGTTTCTTCTGTTTATAATGATGGATAGATCAAGGTGGTGTGTTTGGCCAATGATAATAGTGATTGGATCATGTTCGGATGCTCTTATGCATCTGTATTACTTCCATATCTTTCCTGTTAGAAGTGCTTCATCTATTAATATTCTTCATGTTTATTTATTTACATTGCTTTTATGTCACTCATTGCCACAGACTTTCTGTAGCTAATAATAGAAACATATGAGAAGCTCCAAGAAGTCCCATATACAGTACATATAAAAATAAAAATACTATTATAAATTATGAATAGGTTCAGTTGCTGAAAAAGAATAGATAATTTCAATATATTTTAAGCATTTGGCACATCTTGCTGAATTTTTCTATAATATATCCTATTATAGCTATTTCTGTATTTTGTCACAATGTTATTTGCAACGTATTCTTTAAAATGGTTCATGTGATCAGTGAAATATTAATTTGTAAAAGCATTGTCCATACAAAGTTAATGAAGGCTTTCTACCCACTCTTCCTCAAAATCTTAATGCTTGTTTTTGAGTAGAATAATAAAGGCAGACTGAAGCAGGGGGATTCAATGGGATTATTAATATACTCCAGGACTCTATTACAAAATGTTTTTCATATTTTAAAATATGCACATGTGAGTGAAGTACCAGTCTTAATTCTCATGAGTATTTAATTGGTGACAAAACAATGGAAAACAACCATGAATGTTGCTGACATCAAATTCTCTATAAAATGTGTAAGAGGGACTGAGCAATTGGAGTAAGAGAGGCTACAAGAATCTTCCAGTTATATTCAGTAGGAAGAAGAAACAAAATAGTGATCAGAGAAAGCGCAATATCCTGAATTTGGCTGGCTGAAAAAAGGTACACATCTTGAGAGGTATTGATATCCTAGCATTGGCAGGCCAACTTTCCCATAACAAGATTTTCCTTGAATCTTGAACAAGTTTCATTGAAAGGGGAAGAGGTAGATTAAAGGAATTTCAATAAATGGGTTAATGTAAATCTGAAATCACCTTGATCATTAGGGCAGACACTTTTTTCAAGTTCTTTCTTATACCCCTTTTCTGAACTGGTTGTTAACATTTTTCTAGTGACCTCTTGAATCCTTATCAGAACCATTATCATTGTACATGATGGAGTGATTGAATAAGCAGGATACTTAAGAAGAATAGATGGGGTATAGGCTCCAGGGAGCATATAATTAAGCAACTTAAAAAGGGGACAGGAAAGTTAGAAATGAATTTGTTAGCAATTAATATCACTTGTTTAATAAAGTTAACATACAAATGATACAAATCATGTAAAATGATAAAACTGATATAATTACGTAATCCATTCATAAACATTAATGTAAATTTAAGTAAAGGCATTGCTTCACCTAGACTACTTTGGGTGCCCTATTGTACATTATTTCAGGAAGACATCAAGACATAAATGTGGTTTTTTAAAGACACAATGTCTCCTAAAAAGAGGGTTGTTAAATCAAGTATTCACTGTGATATATTAAAAAAAACTCACATAGCATAGTCTGATTTAACATGATTACAAATTTCATAAAATAGCTAGATATATCTATTAAAACAAATGGAGTTAATTATTCTATGAAAATATAAATATTTTATTCATTGTGTCCTCAATGCTTCCACCTTGCTCAGATTTAGTGAATCTTCTCACCTGTCCCCAATAAAGTACTTTACAAAAATGAATCTGCCAGGACCAACATAAGAGTTTCCTAATGATAACTTCTTGGTTTTGCACCAACAGGATGGCTAATTGCTGTTGTTAATTAGCTAAGGATTTTACCTGCATGCTTCCCAGCCTTTTGCTTTTCAAGCTGCCTTCGAGTGATGCTGTCACGTAACCGTTTTAGATTTTCCTGGAAATGCAAAATTAAAATTTTAGGAATCTGAACAAATGCATCATTATTCATAATGACATGCAAATCTGGCAAGAATTAATTGAATCAACACAAAGTAGAGAGACTTTCAAATTGAAAAATCCAGGAGAGCCAGTTTGGTCTAGTGCAGAGGTAGGCAACCTTGGCTCTTTTATGACTCGTGGACTTCAACTCCCAGAATTCCTGAGCCAGCTATGCTGTTACCATTGTTTTACTGAGGCCTCTTTTTTCTTCATTTTCAAAACTAGTAATCTACATATTGATATTTATGCAGGGCATAAAGCAAACTAGAACTTCTGGCAGCCATATACTCCTGGTCAAACCATCCTGTGTATTATGTTTCTGGAGATTCTGAATAAAAAGGATGTGTGATGTGTGACTTTCAAATAATTGGGGGCTTGTCCTGATAGTTCTCACCATTGCATGATTCGTCTTCATTTAAGGTTTTAAACGAGTGCCCAAACTGCAACCCAAAACCCACTTATTTATCGCCGGCTGCCAGGTGGGTGTGCCCCACTGGGTGGGCGTGGCTGTGGTGATCATGGTAGATTGGGTGGGTGTGGCTAAGGTGGGCGTGGTCACCTCTATGTTGCTTGTGGGGAGGGACGCCTGTGGGGGCCGGGCAGGGTTGGGGGAGATCCAGGGGGTCTCTGGCAGGTGGGGCAGTGGACAGGAGGCTTGTCCTGCTGGCTAAGGCAAGGCAAGGCGAGGCAGGGCGGAGGTGCCATTGTCACAGGGCAAGGTGAGGCAGGGGCCAGGGCAGTTGCTGCCTGACACCATCAGCCGCTGCACACAGAGGGCAGTGAGTGCATGGGTGCTGGGATGCATCTGGCCATGTGGGACCTCGGCAAATTAGCGGGCGGCTGGTTGAAGAGGGACAATGGCCATCTCCGGGGCATGGTACGCATGCCCACAGAGAGGGCTCTGAGTGCCGCCTCTGGCACGCGTGCCATAGGTTCGCCACCACTGGCATAGTGCTTGGGTCTTAACCACTCAGTCATCGCACCACCCTAATGAAAGATATAATAAAAATATTGAAATACTTTTAATATGCAAGTGCGGGTTGCTGCCCAATACATGCAATGTGGTGGGGAATATTCACTGTCTGGAAAGCTACTTAGATGTCCCTCCTTTGTCACTTGACTAGCTAATACAGGAACTATCTATATTGGATTCTTCTAAAGCCCAAGTCTCTTGTAAAAAGAATGTCAAGGTCGGATAAAAACTTGATTAAAAAGAGATTTCTTTCCTAACTGGAGATTGTTATGGAGTGGGCAACTACACAAAGAGAATAAGTTTAATTCTCAAAAAACTTCTTCTTATCCTACTGTTCATAAATGAAGAAACTGAGGGGAAATATTCCACTAGGACAAAAGTATTCTAGTTGTCCCAAGCTACCTTAAGAGAATTTTTACATAAATCAGAAGTTCTGTCTATTGTAGGAAATTTTTCACCATTTTAGCCTATTAAAATTTGAAGAGTTCTATTTAAAAACTCAACTATGCTATTTACAGAAAGACAGGGAGCAGAAATTGTGGCAATTGACCTTTCCTGCAATGACAAAAACAGACAGATTTAAAGTAATGTGAGATGTAAGGCAAGCTAGGTTTAGTGGTGAGACTTTATAACGTTCATCTCTTTGAAATACATACCTGTTGATAGCGAAATGATTCTGCTCTCTTCTTTTGATTTAACTGCCACTCTTTGAAACACAGGACAGCTTCATCTACAGTGAGCATCCCCAGCTTCACCTGCTCTTGTAGAGTAATCAGCTGCCTCTGACCTGGAGTCTTCATACCAGCAAATGGGTCATATATGCTCTGTTGAGACTGGTTTGAAACTGTATTTATTTGTTCTAAAATTAAAACGGGGGGGGGAAATCTTCATGTTATTTTCTCATAGGGCAGTGGTTCTCAACCTTTTTAATGCCGCGACCCCAACCGGTCGTAAGTCGAGGACTAAACCGGTCGTAAGTTGAGAACTAAACCGGTCGTAAGTCGAGGACTAAACTGGTTGTAAGTCGAGGACTACCCAACCGGTCGTAAGTCGAGGACTTTCCCTGCCCGGGAGCGCCGCGCATGCGTGGTTCCGCCCCCTGCGCCGGCCGAGGCGTAGCTGGCAAGTGGCAGAGACGGAGCAGGCCGACCACCAGCTGGCCCAGCCCAAGGGAGGTAAGGCATCCACCGGAAAAGGGGGAAAAAATGGCGGACAAAAAAAAATGGCGGACAAAAAAAATGGCGGACAGCCTTGCTTGGCAACCCCCATGAAATGGTCGATCGACCCCAAATGGGGTCCCGACCCACAGGTTGAGAACCACTGTCATAGGGCATATTACATAGTTCAATTGTGAAGTTTAAATCAAAGGAATGTTGTTTTCCAGGACGTGAGTGTGCTGATTGAAGAGTAGGAGAGAGCTGTTGCACCAAAATGCCCAAGGGAAACCCCTCATCAGTCACACTAACTGAATGGATGGATTCCCTCCCTAATGAACGTTTCATATTTATTTATTATTTATTTATTTATTTATTTATTTATTATTTAGATTTATATCCCGCCCTTCTCCTCGTAGGACTCAGGGCGGCTGACAATCAATTAAAATACATAAATAACAATACAGGTTTAAAATTAATTAAAAGAAATATTTAAAGATTGTCCAATTTAAAATATTAATTAAAACCCCTCTAAAAATTACCCTAGGCCAGTCCT
>NW_015390051.1:10524-46524 GCF_001527695.2 Protobothrops mucrosquamatus
CCCGGCCTGAAGCCCGACTGGAGAGGGTCTAGATAGACCGTTTCCTCCAGGTGCCGGGGAAACTGCTGTGCAACCACACTCTCAACAACCTTCGCCACAAAGCGTAGGTTGGAGACTGGACGATAATTTGCCAATACATCTGGGTCCAGGGAGGGCTTCTTAAGGAGGGGCCTCACCACCGCCTCCTTTAGGACCGCGGTGGTGAGGAGATCAAATGTATCTGTCTACGAAATACTTAAAAGTTGAGGATTCCCTGCAAGAATCTAGGTCCCAAATACATAGGGCCTTTCCCAATTGTGAAAATCATTAATCTGGTTACAGTAGAACTGAAATTACCCAGAATATTGGGTAAAGTGCACTCAATATTTCACTGCAGTTCCCAAAGCTGTTTACGGGATTTAGATTAAGACCAATTGAAAAGGAAGCTCCTGGTCCAATAATAGTGGAGGGCAAAAGGCATTACGAGATCAAGCGAATCTTAGACTCTAGGATCCATTAAGGGAAACTACAGTACTTAGTACAATGGAGAGGTTATCCAATAGCAGAAGCGAGATGGGTTAAACCCCACAACCTCAGAACAGAACGTTTAATATTTCATGCCAAGTATCCTCAGAAACCAGGGGCCCTGTAAGTAGGAGGCGGAGGTAGAGGAACGGCCTTAATATGTGTTTACTATTTTCAGGTTCCTTCCAGGTTTTAGGAGGGTCCAAAAACACTCAGACGCACATCAAAGTACATGACGCAGGAAATACAAAGTCTCAAACAGGAACAGGAAACAACCTCAAAGGCCCCAGAAGGTATCAAAACCCACCACTCGCAGCAACATGTGGTCAGCTGCTCCAGAGCCTCATGTCTTGTGGTTCTGTTTTTCAATAAACTCCAACCTTCTTTCTACAGTAGTGGCCAAAATTGTGGAAACCTTTTGGGAAAAGTGTACAGTAGAAATGCCACCTTTGGTTAAGTTTCCACCCATTTTTCTTCTCATTTCTTTATAACTGTAGCCTTGTTCACTTAATAATACTATTTTACATCGCTTTCTGGGCAACCACTCAACTCTTTGCACCATGACTTTAATTCTATTATGTTTTACAAGCTCACTAAATGAAAGGGGAAAAAAAACCCAACCAACTTGATAGCGATCACATAACACACTGACACATGTCCTTCTCTCAGCTTCAATACATGACATCAATCACTGACTCCTACTGTGATCTGATTGGCTCATTGCCAAAACAAGATGACACTTCATTGGCTCTCTAAACACTCGTGCTCATTGGCTACCATCAGATGAAGGAAAGCTACCTGATATCAACCTAAGCAAGTTGTGCTTCCTTTTTCTGGTTATTTGGCTATCACTTTTCATAGAATACAGTACAGATCATTGAACAAACTTTGTTGCATTACATTCTTGATTAAATTATCTTTCCGTTGATATATAATTTTATGGTACTACTCCCCCCAAAAAAGTGGTGTTATTAGCCATCAAACCTCAAAAATAAACTTTTCCCAAAAGGTTTCCACAATTTTGGCCACTACTATAAAGCAGTCTCTATTTTGTTTATTCCTAGCTTGGACTGGACCCTGCTGAAGATTTTTCATTCAACAGCTTCTCCAAAGACTTTTTTAGTCTGCCATGAACTTTTTCCGGACTCCTCTATTTATTTAAATTACATTGAAGATCAAAATAACCCTTGCATGAGAAAGCAATAAAACCAATTGCAAATCTCAAGAAATTTGCACAGCTGAATTTATAAAACTTCTGAAGTTCCCAAAATTACTACATAATTTAACATTTGATAGTGTAATAAATTTAGCAGTTATTTCTAGAAATGTCTGGAGACCTGTCAAGTTGGATTTAGGGGTGGGAGTGTGTTTTTTCTGAGATTGTGTAAAAACAGCGAAGAGAAGTGTTACTAAGACAGTTCACCACTTAGATAGAAGAGGAATCACATCAATATCTTGCATGGCTACTTAGGTTCCTCTAAGATAACAGCTCTTAGGTCACATTGCCATTACTTGATTTAACTAACATGGCTCAGTTATGCTAATCTATAATGAACAGCATTAACCCTTAATAAAACTTACAATAACCTGTCCAAAAACTGCAAAAATTCTGTAATCGCGACTCACCTTTGTCACCTTTGCCAATATTTGTTGCAGAAATATAAAGATTCCCAGATTTCTCTTGATCTTTTCCTGCAAAAACTGAACATGTAAAATTTATTTAAAACATTTTAAAAGTTCATAATATAAAGTTGTGTTAGTAGCCCTTATTAAAAATGTTATAAATAGTATTGAAATATAAATCAAGTTATCAAACATAACATCAAAAGAAATATAAATACAAACAGGAACAAAACTCAGAGGAGTACCCAAAATTGAAACACATTTTAAAAAGGAGAGCTTATAGACAACTAATCAAATATTATAATAAAAAACAAGAGGCAAAAAAAATTCTGAAACGAAATAAGTATTTGACATCTGTAAAAATGGACATTTTCCCCTCTCCTACTCTACACTGTCTAGCAAAAAAGCTATCAGATTTTTGTTCACTACTCACCTTTACAAATGTATGGTTCTTTGTCTTCCTGTATGGAGGAGAGATCAGGTCTTGGAATAGGAACTGGTGGCCTGTTGACCATTTCCTGAGGAAAACTGTCTTGTTCTACAGTATGATAGACATCTTTGTCCTCACTTTGATGGTAGATACTTTCTTTAGGTTCTGGTATCTCCAAACTCACACCTAGAAAAGGAAATCATATTAAAAATGAAAACAAACAAATCTCAGAAATTCAGATTCAAAAGAGCAGATAAGAATGGCAGAAACACCCAGTAAAAAAGAAGGGAGGCCGTATCTGCTTTTATGATAATAACCGTTGGTATAAAAATGTCGCTACACTAAAGAAATTTTGTGATGTGAGACATTAACTGCATACCCTATTATGCCCCCCCCTCTGAGAGTTTTCTTCGTTCATCCTAATTGGGTCTACATACCCACCCTAAGCCTGCTTAAACAAGGCAATGCAAATCTTAACTGACCAAATCTTGTGGGCTGAACAGAGATATTCAGACTCTGTGCTCATTGTGTTAGGACAGGGGTGTCAAACTCAATTTCACTGAGGGCCGGGTGGGTGTGGCCAGAGTGGGTACAGCCTACTGGGTGGGCGTGGATGGAGTGGGTGTGGCCTACTGGGTGGCCGTGGCCAGTTCTACATCATTCGCGTCAAGGGTGCCTGTGTGGGCCTGGGCAGGAGTGGGACAGATCTGAGGGTCTCTGGCAGAAGGGGGTGGGACCACGGCAAGCGCCAAGGCATGGTCCACTGGGGCAAGTGCCAAGATGGCCACCACAAAATTGTACATTGGCTCCCGGCCGGCCTGGGCCAGGGCCAAGGCAGCGGGGGCCGTTCCCTCACTGTTTCCAGGATGGCTTCGTGGGCCACATGAAACCACTTCGCGGGCTGCATCCGGCCCCCGGGCCTTGTGTTTGACATGTCTGTGTTAGGAGATTTTAACAGTGCTGACCCTAAGCCAAGAGATGCCAAGATACATTCAGCATATCAATTGCCTCACAAGAAGCAAGAATGTTTTGAACCACTGCTACTCAACAATAAAAGATGCCTATCGCTCTGCACCAAGAGCAGCTATGGGACACTCTGATCACTGTATGATTCACCTTGAACCTGTTTATAGGTAATACATCTTAAAATAAATAGTTAAAACAGTGAAATCCTGGACTGAAGAGGCAAAGATTGCGAGGGTGCTGGTAGATAGCTGCCAAAGGATAACATGCACAGCAATTGCTTCTGGTTGTAATCTTGCCTTTTGGTTAAGTGTTTGCTATGTCGCTCACCTTCTAAGAATCTGCGCATCATATAGTCCTTGGTAGTCCGTGAAAGAGGATTATTAGCATCTGACTGAAGCATTTCTACATCTGGAAAAAATGATCACACATGTACTTAGTTGACTTTACCAACATACATATTAAATATATGAGTTAGCTTCCTATTTTTTATTTTCTTAGATGAGGAAGAATTATTTTTTTAAAAGGTGTTGTATTAAAAACAGAGAAAGAACACCTTTAAAAGCTTAGTACCATCTTGAAAATCAATCCATGTCCAGGTATTGGCCATAAATTTCATACTGTTGGATTAACAATATTTACTCCTCGTGCTTCCATAAAAGCTTGGTCATCAAAATGTCACACAAAGGTTGTGTGTTTACAGGGGGTCCTTGACTTATGATGACAATTGGGACAGGAATTTCCATTGCTGAGGGATGCAGTTGTAAAGCACCACCACGTAGTCGCTTAGCGATGGGAATCCCTGCAGTCCCAGTTGTCCTTGTTAATCGAATTCCACACTTGTTAGGCAATTTCCTATTGCTTCCCACAACCAAAGTCAGTGGGAAAGACAGCAGGAAGTTCCAGGCTGGCAGGTAAAGTTGCTGCTGCCGGGTGAGGAAGGGAGGAATGCAATGGTTGAGGAAGAGTGTGAGGGAGGATGTGAGAAAGTACATAAAAGTGTGCAAGAGCTGCGGGAGGGCCGGGGAGGCTGTGCAGGGATATGTGGGAAGCACCACATGGGTTGGGGAGGATGCAAAGGGATGTGCAAGAAGTTCTATGTAGGTTGGGAAGGACGCCCATGAGTGTGCATGGGCGTGTGTGTGGCCACTATGACATGATGCAGAAGGGCTGGGAAGAGTGCGCAGATGGGGGAGACTTACCCCAGTGACTTGTGACCTTCCCTGCCAGCTTCCCCATTGACTTTCTGGGAAAACAGGGAAGTTTGTGAATGATGATCATGTGACTGTGGGTGCTTGGCAACTGGCCCTAAGTGTGAATGAGTTGCAAAGTGCCCAGATTGTGAACACATGATTGCAGGGATGCTGTAACGGCTGTAACTTAAGGGACCGGTCGTAAGTCCCTTCGTTCACTACCGCCATAGCCTCAAACTGTCGCTAAACAAAAGGTCCTACCTATATTTTAAACATAATTGCCCAGAAATATGCAAGTTCTTTGAAGATACAGATGAGATGCCTATCCTCTATATAGTAAAAACTCCTATAGCATACCACGTGACACTGAATGTTCCAATAATTAATGAGCAATATTGATCTCCTCGTCAAGACTGCAGAACAAATCTTGGTAAGAAGATTAAGAAACTATAAGGAGCCAGATAGGAAATAGAAAAAGCTGGAGCGTAGGCAATGTTTCCAATCCATTTGATGATGTGCTAAGGAAGGAACGAAGGATTCTGGAAGTGAACTGTTGGCTCAAGCAATGGTGTGAAAAACTCTGGGCAGCTTACAGGATTAAAACACACTTAACCTCCCCCACATACCTCGTACTCAAGGATAAACAATGGCCCAACACCCCATCAATGATAACAGCTCATTACCCACCATTAAGAAAAAAAATTGGATTCCTGTACCATGGTTGTCTCTACTTATAAGAAGGGCTTCTGGCAAGAGATAAGGTTCATCTCACAAAACCAGGGAAGAATATCTTTGGAAAATATCTGTAAAAGTTATCTAGAGAGCTTTAAACTAACTGGAAGGGGAAGGAAACCCTAACTTGAGGCACACTTATAACATAAATCTGAAAAAAGTAAACCTTAGCTTAGGACAGTGGTGGCGAACCTATGGCATGGGTGCCAGAGGTGGCACTCGGAGCCCTCTCTATGGGCACATGTGCCATTGCCCCAGCCTTGCCTCCACTCATGGACCCCTCACCAGCAGCCCCTCTGGAGGAGAGTCACCCCCGAGCGGAGCAGTGCAGCAAAGGACATGGCAGCCAGACAGCATAGGCAAGACTCTGCTCTCACGCCCCATTGCGCACAGTTGATGTTGCGGGGTGCGGGGAGAGGGCGTGGCCGCCATGGCTCTGCTGGGTGATCTGCGGCAGGCCCTGGAGGCGACGAGTGGCCCTGCGGGCAGGCAGGGTGGGGCAGAGTGGGGGCAGGGCAGGGGGTGGAGCGGGGCGGGGCCAGTTTTTGGGCACTCGGTCTCTAAAAGGTTCGCCATCACTGGCTTAGGACAAGGAAGGAAGTGCTGAAGAGCTCAGATGCCTCTATCCAATATGCTGTGTATGAGTAATAAATAGGCAAAGCTTGGTCCTAGTACAGGTAAATAAATATGATATTCTAGATATGACTTAGGTAAGATGGATCTCATAATTAGTATTCAATACTGGGAGAAAGTCATTTGTTCAAAAGAAATAAACTTAACAAAAGGGGAGGTGGAATTCATTATATGTAAAGGATGATTACACCTATATGAAAATGTATCACCCCCAAGGACGAAAACCCTACTAAGAGTGTCTGGCTAAATAATAAGGGAAAACGTTGTGAGCGTATATTGCAGGGGTGTCAAACTCAATTTCATTGAGGGCCACATCAGCATTGCGGTTGCCCTCGGGGGGCCAGGTGGGTGCGGCCTACTGGGTGGGCGTGAATGGAGTGGGTGTGGCCTACTGGGTGGGTGTGGCCAGCTCTACATCGTTCATGTCAAGGGTGCCTGTGGGGGCCTGGGCAGGAGTGGGACAGATCTGAGGATCTCTGGCAGAAGGGGGTGGGACCGGGGCAAGCACCAAGGCATGGTCCATTTCTTCATTCCTCACAAAGGGTGACGCCTCCCCAGCATGCACCCAGGGGGTGGGGCCGACACACAGGAGCTGGTTCCTCGCTGTTTCTAGACGGCCTTGTGGAGCTAAGACTGAATGCATTTCAGCATAGATGGCCACCACAAAATTGTACATTGGCTCCCGGCCGGTCTGGGCCAGGGCCAAGGCAGAGGGGGGCGTTCCCTCACTGTTTCCAGGATGGCTTCGCGGGCCACATGAAACCACTTCGCGGGCCGCATCCGGCCCCCGGGCCTTGTGTTTGACATGTCTGGTATATTGTATTAAGTAAAAAATATACATGACGTTTTCACAAATTAGATGCCCAAGATATCACACCACTAAGCCACCTAGAGTTGTTGCAACAGTGAGTGGCATATAAATTTAATAAATAATGGGGGATTTCAAGTACCCTGACATCAACTGGGAATCAAATTCTGCAGTAAATGGGAGACCCTACAGGTTCTTTACATGTCACAGTCATGGAGGAATTGGAAAAAAATACAGAGAAGAGCAACAAATGGATATGGATTGGTTCAATTCAAACCGGCCAGTTGGAAATTTGGGGTGGGGTTTGAAAGGGTCCTGTTAATGTAACGTTTTGCGCGGGAAATCCTCAGATCCTGCCTTACTATCCTGCTATCAATACCTTCCAATAAAAGTTCCTTTTGGGACCATGCAAGTTTCAAGAGTTCTGTTTTTTTGGAAGATTTAACTGAGGCAGGTCCTTACATTATGTGCACATCCCATAATAAAAATGTACAAAATGGGATGATTATGCAAAGGAAGGTGCACTTGTGGAGTACAGTGACTCTCAAAGGGGATACAGAATTCTACATCAAGACACAAACAAGGTAACCATCAGTAGAAGTGTAATCGTCAATGAAACTTCAGTGTGTTCAAAATTTCATGACCACAAATGCTTCAATTCCACCTCAGTATCAAATGAAGATAAGCAACGTGACACAGAAATAGTCATTAACGCAGGCTATCTAAATACTGTAAAAGGAGAACCAGGGCCACAAGAGGCTTCAATCAGGAAATCCACCAAAGCAATAAAGGCATCTCAGCCAAAAATCTGTCCTATGTTGCTCGCGTATCATTAAAACCAGAGCCAGATTCATGGGATGAGATGAAAAGATTTCCAGCCCATGAGAAACAAAAGTGCATCAGAACTGCTGATGAAGAGATGACATCTCTTAGCGAACTGCAAACATGGACACTTTCAGAACTACCTCATGGACTACCATAAGGAATACTTGTTGAGTGGGGGTGTTGGAGTACAGTGTTCAGGGCAAGTTTCAGGAGAGGAAGTTGCCGTGAATCTTGTATTTTGTACAACTACAGCAGTATTCAGCAGAGAGAGATATTTTTCAACCAGTAGATGGCAGTGTTTATATGTTTGTACAGTAGTTGCATCTATACTCTATGCCAGTGATGGTGAACATTTTAGAGACCGAGTGCCCAAAAACCGGCCCCGGCCCCGCCCCGCCCACAGGGCCACCCACTACCTCCACAGCCTGCCGCAGATTGCCCAGGCGACCCAGCAGCGCCATGGCGTCCACGCCTTCTGCCTGCGCCCCGCAGCATCAACTGCGTGCGACGGAGCGCGAGGGCGGAGTCTTGGCCTCGCTGCCTGGCTGCCATTCCTTGACTGCACTGCTCTGCACGGGCCACACTCGGGGGCGACTCTCCTCTGGGGGGGGCTGCTGGTGAGAGGGGGCTGTGGGGGGAGGCAGGGCTGTGGCGACGGCGCACGTGCCCACAGAGAGGGCTCTGAGTGCCGCCTCTGGCACATGTGCCATAGGTTCGCCACCACTGCTCTATGCCTTTTCTCTGAATAAAGTTTCCTGCTTCCTTGTCACATTAAGCAGAGAAGCATATGTGGACTGTGCACTGTATGTTATGTAGGGCTATATACAGAATTTCTAACACAGACACTTGGCGTCATGGCTGCATCTCACCTACCCAAGCTTCATGAACTGACTGCCTGACATTAGCACCAGTGGGGGAGGGAAGGGAGAAGAAAAGATTGGAACGTAAGGAACAAAGGGAGGATGGAAGCCCAGCTGAGTCTTGTGAGAAGCTACAGCCAGCCAAGATCAATTAACAATATGCAGAGCTGGGAACCAAAGCACCTATTTCCTAAACAATATACAAGCATCTGATTGGACATTTGCAGATAACTGGGGGATGGCCAGGGGGGACGGCAAAAGGAAACTTTCCTTTGTTGTTTGCACAGGAAAAATCTCAGATTCAGCTTACACTAGTTCTGTAACGATTTAAGCTTCGGTCAAGTATACTCTTGGAAAAACAAATCGTCAAGGAGTCTTTCTTTACTAGACGACTGAGTGGGATGGTTGACATTTGGCAACTGGCATGTATTTATGATGGTTGCAATGTCCCAAGGTATTGTGACCTTCTGATGAGCAAAATCAGTGGGGAAGCCAGATTCACTTAACAACTGTGTTGCTAACTTATTAACTACAGGATTTGCTGAATGCTTGTGGCAAGAAAAGTTGTAAAACACGGGCAAAACTCACTTAACAAACGTTTCAGCAACAGACATTTTGGGCTCAATCGGTTGTAAGTTGAGGACTACCTGTACTGTATGTCCTATGTTCCTCCATATCCAAACCTGAAGGGCAATACTGTAAAGAATACAGTCTGCCAAATCGCAAACTGTAAATATAGCATTCTCTACATGAACACTGCTGCTTGCAGGTAAGTATGCAAATCTAGACAGCATACTAAGAAGCAGAGACATCACCCTGCCAACAAAAGTGCGTATAGTCAAGGCCATGGTTTTCCCAGTTGCAATGTATGGCTGTAAAAGTTGGACCGTAAGAAAGGCTGAGCACCAAAGAATTGAGGCCTTTGAACTATGGTGCTGGAGAAGACTCCTGTGAGTCCCCTGGACTTCAAGGCGACCAAACCGGTCAGTCCTAGAGGAGATCAACCCTGACTGCTCTTTAGAAGGCCAGATCCTGAAGTTGAAACTCAAGTCCTTTGGCCACCTCATGAGAAGGAAGGACTCACTGGAGAAGAGCCTAATGCTGGGAAAGATTGAGGGCAAGAGAAGAAGGGGACGACAGAGAATGAGGTGGCTGGATGGAGTCACTGAAGCAGTAGGCGTGAGCTTAAATGGACTCCAGAAGATGGTAGAGGACAGGAAGGCCTGGAGGAACGTTGTCCATGGGGTTGCGATGGGTCAGACACGACTTCGCAACTAACAACAACAACAACAAGAATGTTGTTTTTTTTGCTACTTACATTCTCATGCAAAGTTAAGTATGTTTTAATTTTGCATCCCATGTGTAAAATGACCATATTTAAAGTGACAAAAAATTGCCTCCACGTTAGTTAGTAGCCACTAACACTTATGTTATGAGATAAATAAGGAACATTGTATATGTACATAAATCCTCTGTAGAGCTGGGCATCAAACCACCCATGGATTCATAGAGTTCTTCGTCACAACAGGGGTTCAGCGAACATTTCATCAGTAGGTCAGCCGAGACATGAGCCATGGACTCATAAATAGAGCCGTTATCCTCCCCCTGCATCAACTCCTCTTTTATGTGAGTTTTCAGCATATCTGCTGTCTCCTGCAAGAAAAAGAAAAGCAAGTGGTCTTTTTAGGACAGTAATGACTGCTTGAATAATATAATCAGTTCAAAACACGGTCCTACTGAACCTAATTTAAAGGGAGCAAAATGAAACCCAGTACAAGCATACCATGAATAAAATAACACTCATAGAATTATAGAGTTGGAAGGGGCACAAAGATCATCTAACCCTCTGCAAAGTGTGAGAATCATTTCATAAATCACTCAGGGGTAGGCAACCTTGGCTCTTTTATGACGCGTGGACTTCAACTCCCAGAATTCCTGAGCCACCATGGCTCAGCTTGGAAACCTCTCCCTTTCCCCTCAGCATGGCTGGCTCAGGAATTCTGGGAGTTGAAGTCCACGAGTCATAAAAGAGCCAGGGTTGCCTACCCCTGAGCTAAACCTTTCATGAGAGATGACTGTCCAGCCCCTTCTTAAATACCTCCAGAGATGGAGAACCCACAACTTTCATAAGTAGATTTATTCCACTGTTTTGCAGTTGAGTATTTTATTGTGGTTTTGGTTTTGGTCCCTTAGAGAAAATTATGACTCGTGGCAATTGCCTGGAAAAATCCCTATAGTTTTCCTGGCAAGATTTTGGAAGTGATTTGTCATTAACTAATACTTTGCGTGATCTTGATTCTATGCCTCTGTTTATACAACCCAGGATTGTATTAGCTTTTTTGGCTGCTGTTGCACATTGCTGGCTCATAGTCAAGTGATCATCCACTAGGACTCCAAGTGTCATGGTTCCAATAGACAGAGACAAATAAAGCAGAACTCTGAGGTTTGCAAATTCCTCAAAAAAGTGTTTATTGATACAGAGTATCGGCACTTCCAAAGTGAAACCAGGTCTGAAGAGATGCATAACAATTCCCCAATACAAAGTTAAGAAATCTCACCCCTAAGGCTATGCAAGCAACTACGTTTCCCCATATAGCTTGTTGGCGGGCTTTTCATGAAACGCCCAGCCCGCAGTCCTGGGAGCAGCCAATGACATTGGTTCCCATGAGAGAAAGCCTGAGAGAGCAAGTCTGGTTTGTCTAGGGCAAACCCTGGCAACCCCTCTCCCTCTGTGCTATGTGTCAACTAGAAATGAGAAGGAAAAAATGGCGGCAGCCATGCTCATCCTAAAGTTGACCCCAAGGTCCCTCTCACAGTTACTGTTTTACAGTCCTCTGTGTTACTTCAGAATCTATAACAGTGGTGGCGAACCTATGGCACGCGTGCCAGAGGCGGCACTCAGAGCCCTCTCTCTGGGCACGCGCGCCGTCGCCCCAGCCCCGCCTCCCCTCATGGACCCCTCACCAGCAGCCCCCCTGGAGGAGAGCCGCCCCCAGGTGGGGCCCACGCAGAACAGCGCAGCCAAGGACATGGCAGCCGGGCAGCGGGGACAAGACTCCGCCCTCATGCCCCGTCACGTGCAGATGATGCTGCGGGGCGCGGGCAGAGGGTGTGGCCATCATGGTGCTTCTGGGCCACCTGGGCGATCTGTGGCAGGCCGTGGAGGCGGTGGGTGGCCCACAGGACAGGGGCGGTGTGGGGGTTGGGGGGTTGGGCACTCGGTCTCTAAAAGGTTTGCCATCACTGATCTATAACATAACCCATAGGGATTTTTTCCTATGTGATAACTGAAGTATCAAAAATCTCTAGATCGAATTTTAAAAGTCCCATTTAGATTAATGGGGAGGACTCCTTAAGATCTGTCTTTCAAATTATTATTTCACTACAAGAATGGCCCTCATCTTCTGGTAAACTCAATGTCATTCACATGTTGATTATTGTGGAATAAGACCACACACATATATCATTGAAACCTTCAAATCTATTGTTTCTAGGTGAGCCTTGAATTGTTAAGTTTTAGTCCCAGTACTTTTCTTCCCATTATAATAGACAAAAAAAATTTTTTTTTACCACATATTCGTCAATGAATTGGCGGAGATCTTTGAAGCCATGCTTTTCAGCAATGTTGTTAGGATAGTGACCATACTTGTTGGCAACACTGTAAGCCTGCAGAGCTCCTGGGCATGTAAGCAACAGGGCTGTGAGATTTTTTAAACCATATTTTGCAGCAAAGTGCAACAGAGTTGGCAACTCTTCATCTCTTTGACCTGAAAGAAAAAGGAGGAAAATGCAATTTTTGATAGAGCTACAGTATGTCACTGGTGACAAATTAAATAATGGAAATGGCCTAAATCTAAATTTCAGTTTTTGTTTATCATGTGCCGTGTATCATATATTGGCTTATCCTGAAGAATCCCTGTGAGGATAGGACTGCCAACCCAGGTCACATGTGGCACTTTTTGGGAGGCGGGGGTCACGGCTGCTCGGGAAGATCTCATAAAGCACTTTCCAGAATACACACAACATACAAGGGTGTTATACATTATTGTTAGTTGCGAAGTCGTGTCCGACCCATCGCGACCCCATGGACAACGTTCCTCCAGGCCTTCCTGCCCTCTACCATCTTCTGGAGTCCATTTAAGCTCATGCCTACTGCTTCAGTAACTCCATCCATCCACCTCGTTCTCTGTCGTCCCCTTCTTCTATTGCCCTCCATCTTTCCCAGCATTAGGCCCTTCTCCAATGAGTCCTTCCTTCTCATTAGGTGGCCAAAGTACTTGAGTTTCAACTTCAGGATCTGGCCTTCTAAAGAGCAGTCAGGGTTGATCTCCTCTAGGACTGACCGGTTTGATTGCCTTGCAGTCCAGGGGACTCGCCTTCTCTAGCACCATAGTTCAAAGGCCTCAATTCTTTGGCGCTCAGCATTTCTTATGGTCCAACTTTCACAGCCATACATTGCAACTGGGAAAACCATGGCCTTGACTATATGTACTGTTATACATTATATCACTTCTTAAATATAAAATGAGTCATGTGCTGATGTACACAGCTGGCAATTGATATATTGGCATGAAAGTCAACTGGATGATTTAGGCCAGTCACTCTCTTTCAGCCCAGTCACCCCACAAGGTGGTTATTGAGGGGAAAATTGGAGGGGGAAAGAGTATTAGATATGTTCACCATCTTGAGTTATTTATTGAAATAATAAAGGCGGGATAAAAAAAATCTAAAAATAAAAAACGATAATCTTTCTTTCTGAACATTGCCACTGTGCTTTTTATTACAATAACTAGCTGTACCCGGCCACGCGTTGCTGTGACTCAGTCTGGTTAAATGGAAAAGAAAGAAAAGAGAAAGTGCACGTTTGTAATATGTTTAATTTCACAATGCTTGTGGGTATGCTTTTACATCCAACAGATGGCGCTGTTTTTCAAAAAAAAGCATGTTTTTACCTGTCACAGGTGTGACATCTATATAATAGTAGGTATATAAAAACACGCGCATATTTGAATGCAATGTCGTGTCAAAATTTCAAAGCAATCGGTGAAGAACTTTCGGAGATTTAAGATTTTGAACAAACAAACATTTACATTTTTATTTATATAGATTAAACTTGCCTATTAAAGTACGAATTGTTAAATAAATAAATATCAATAAATAAATAAGGGCATTATTTTAATGTATATTCTTCTAAGCTATGCTTCTTCTTAAATGAACTCTTTGACAATAGAACAAGTGTTCTGTCCACATCTCTTTCTAGTCTCTTAAAATATCTGTTTCTGGAACTGGCATACAACTGTGCTAGTTGCTCTAGTTTCTTGGATTGTGTAAGACAGTTACACACGCCCAATTCATTCATATAACATATAACATATGCCTTTTTTGCATAATGTAGTAGCACTTGAATTTAGTATAGAATCATTCATAAAGGCCTTTTTTCCCAAATCACCATCATACTCACTAATAATATTTTCTTCTTCCAATTGATTGATTCCTAAGAGATGCAAACCACTGGCAGGAAGGTTTTTTTTCAGTGATTCTGTGAGGATTTTGTCCAGAGTTTCTGTGCAGTAAGGTACAATTTTAAATGCCTAGATGTAAGAAGAGAACCACCACCAATTATGTATACCCAGTACTGGTTCAATGTATTAACGATTTGTCTATGACTTAAAAAAAACTGAAGAAATTACTAGCATTTAATAATCTTAAAACAAAATGATGATCATCCATCACCATGCTCTATTCAGCTTAATTCACCTGGGTCAGGGGTAGGCAACCTTGGCTCTTTTATGACTCGTGGACTTCAACTCCCAGAATTCCTGAGCCAGCCATGCTGAGGGGAAAGGGAGAGGTTTCCAAGCTGAGCCACGCTGGCTCAGGAATTCTGGGAGTTGAAGTCCACGATTCATAAAAGAGCCGAGGTTGCCTACCCCTGACCTGGGTGAATTAAATGATTTTGTGGATGTTCTTTCATGGTTCTTGGAGACTGTGGAAGGCTGGAGAACAACAGGCTTCAATTTGAACCCTGGTAAGATGTGGGTGGGTCCTATGTATCTAGGAGTTTATCATCCTTGGTCTTGGATGGGGTTGCACTGCCTCAGACAGACCCAGTACATAATCTGGGGAACGTCCTGGACTCACAACTCCTGCTTGAGGAGCAGACAGCAGTCATGGCTAGGAAGGCCTTTGCTTAACTTTGTGTTGTGCACCAGTTGCACCGCTTCCTAGATCGGAGGCCATTCTCTCAATCATTCATGCCCTGTAGGGACAATTGCAATGCGCTCTACATAGGCCTATCTTGAAGAGTATCCAGAAGCTGAAGCTGGTACAGAATGTGGCTATGTAGACAATTCTGGATACCCCGAGGACTGAGCCTGTAAAACCTTCGTTTCATGAACTGCATTGAATGCCTATTTGCTTTTGGATCTAATTCAAGGTTCTGGTAATCATCTTTAAAGCCCTTCATGGCATGCGACTGGATTACCCAAGGAAGCCTCTTGTTCCAATTACATTAACCCATCCCACCCTGTCAGGCAGAATGGGTATATTACAGACTTTGTCAGTTGAAGAATCCCAACTGACAGGGTCTAGAAAGAGAGCCTTCTCTGCTGTAACGTGTGAAACACCCTCCATCCGGAGGTGAAGTTGGCACCTAGTCCCCTTGGCCTTCCAGAGAGCATAAAAGCCTGTCTCTGTCAACTTGTCATGGCATGTCATCTTGAGGAAGTTGGTGCCTTGAGGACACTCTTTCCAATTTCATCTTTGTTTTTATTTGTTTCTCATTCTGGCTCCAGAAGCAATTTAAACGAAGTTAAAATAAAGAAAAATACGACCTGATTCAAAGAAATTGCTTCTGGAGCCAGATAATTCTGTCTGAACGGGCTGAGACTAAGTCGAGAACTGGGGAGAGAGGCGGAGCAAAATTGGCTGATTTAGTCTAAGGGCAGAAGACAAGCAAAACCCATTGGTGGATTCTCCACTCGTCATGCTGGAGAAAGTGACTTATGGACTATTTTTCACAGTTACATCCTTTGTAGCAGCCCCATGATTATGTGATCAAAATCCAGATGCTTGGTAACTGGTTCATACTTATGACTGTTGCTATGTCCCAAGGTCATGTGATCCCCTTTTGCAGCTTTTTGACAAGCAATGTCAATGGGGAAGCCAGATTCACTTAATAACCGTGTTACTAACTTATCAACTACAGTGATTCACTTAACAACCGTGGCAAGAAAGATCGCAAAGTGGGACAAAACTCACTTAACAAATGTCTCACTTAACAACAGAAATTTTGGGCTCAGCAGTGGCTGTAAGTCGAGGACTACCTTTACAGGTTCTAAATTAACATTACTGCAGTAAGGGAGCTATGTTGCAGAGATTCTTATCTATTTTTCATCTCAAGCTACGTGGAAATTAAAAATGTTCATGGTTGTAGTCCCCCTTCCTTCGTTCTCTGTCTGAATTTAGGAAACTTAAACCAGGGATACTGAATACTGAGGAGAAGAATAATGTATACCCAGATGCTAGATACTTCTTCCCTGTCTGAAAGCAAGCATATGAACTTGAGAAGCTATCGTGTTCTGAAAAAGTGGAGGATATAAGTTACGGGTGCATTGCATTCCCCTCAAATGAAGCAGCCCAGAGGTCTGGCTCTGATCCCAAAACCATGCCCACTGCCACAGGTGCCCATTTGTGTACACACCAATCTGTTAAAGTCACAGAGAAACCCATGCAATTGAAAGAGCTTTTCTTTCTAAAGAGGGAAAATGCTGTAGAGATAAGCAAGAACTGTCACTCATGCACTACTGGTCAACTCATGGTTGGATTATTGCAATGTATTCTATATAGGGCACTTGGACCAGACCAGTTGGAAGCCATTTGCAGGTGCAGAATGCAGTAGTGTCAGGTAGGCCTCAGTCTGCCCCTGTGACACCACTACTGCATGAACTGCACTGGTTAACAGTCAATTTCCAGGCACAATTCAAGATGCTGGTTGTTACCTATGTAGCCTTTTGTGATGCCGAGCCAGATTATCTGTGGGACTGCCCATCTTCCCTAGTCTCCTTGTGGTCTCTATATTATCACAATTAAACAAGACCATACAGTTCAAAAACACCTTTTTCTAATAAACACATGACTTACTTTAGCGAGAAACAGGTTTTCTGAATCCTCCATTTATTTATTTCTCACAAGATGCTTTTGCTACTTTACTCATACCTCAGGTTTACAGTTGGTTCTATTTTTCTAATATCTTAAGTGATGTATCAAGCTCTCTCCTGTTTCCTCCTTTCCCCCTCAGGCCGGGAGATTATTTACTGTACCCCATTAGAAATTAATTTAATATTTCACCTGACACATGAATTCCATTGGATTTGCTACGTTAGACAACAAGTTGCTAATTTCTTCCATGTCAGTATAGTAATTGATGTTTGCTTCAGCTATCATTACATCTCCAGAAAACAGTTTCAAACATACAGCTCCAGGTGATAAGTCTAAAGGGCAAGACAAGATCAGCAATAATCAGCAATAATCATACACTGTGTTGAAAGAAGCAGTGGAAAAAAGGATCAGCACATACACATGTGAACTGGATACCTCTTTAATTCTAAATTAAGCAAAATGCCCAGAGTCAGTTAAACACGACGAGAGCTTGAGTGGGAAAACAGGGCTTTACGTTTAAAAAACAAAACAAAACCCAACATCCTGGAAAAAAAACAGGGGCAAAGAACTTCCATTTTTGAATCAAGAGAATCTTTGTTCTTTACAGAACTGAAAAGCTAAAGTCAGAAAAGTCCTCATGCAGAAAATGCTTCTGATTAGAATCAAGCAAGAGTCCATGTTTTTAATTCTATTTTTTATAATTTTATGTTAATTTTTAAAGTGATAAAATCTTATCGTTTTAACTGCTGTTTCAAAATCACTTTAGGTTCCATCCAAATTAAAAAGCTTCGGAAAATAACAGCACTTGGATCATTTTCACCGATCAATAGATGGGAAATCACCAGGTTAATCTGGGACCAAAGGCTAAAAGAGAAAATTAAGCAGCATTTCAGGAAGCAGTGATAAAATGCTTCCTTACGGTTGCCAAGAAAACTACACAGATGGATCCATGACGTTTTACCAGGAGTCAAGCTTGCCTTGAAGGAGACTGTCTTTTTCATTTTATACAAATACACTCAATCCTTGTTATTTGTGGGGTTTGTTCCTGAAAAACCACACAGAAATGGAAACCACAGTTACTGAAGCATTGGTCCTATGGAAAAAACGGGATTTGATATATTTTATTTTAAAAAGTAATCTCTGTTTGTAAAGCAATCCTGTTTCATCCACATTAAAAAAAACCCTGCTCAAATAGGTACCTTCTTTTTCTGGTGTTTTTCAGAAGTTTTATAAACTCTTCAGCAGCTTCCATTATTTGCTGAATCAGCCTCACCTGACAGTTCCACATTTTTTAAACCATACCTGTTTTTAAAATGCTCCAGCCAACCAGTGCTCCCACAGATGACTTCCTGATTTTCAGTCAAATGTTTGTAAATTTATATGGGGTTGTTTTTCATTTTGCTGTTCATAAGACATCCCTTATGCAGCGAACCATTTCATTTATCCACAAACTAGGCTGCTTTTCTATTTCTTCCATCACTTTACAAATCACAGAACTCTCTTTAGCACTGTCTGAAGCAGCTTCGCAAATAGCCTCACGAACATTGTCTTCCTTTTGGAATATGGCAGATGGTTGATTCATTTACCTTGAATTTTCTGTCTACGGGTGCTACAGAGTTTCCAGAAGAAAGCAAAGCAAACACTCTCAATTTTATCCATCAGGATTGAACTCCCGGCAGTGGGCAGAGTCAGTCTGCAATACTGCATTCTGACCACTATGCCACTATACCTGAGTGGGTTGCCAAGTGTCACATGACCACGGAGGTGCTGCAACAGCTATAACTTTGGGTATCACTACAATTTTTCAGCACCTCCGTAATTTCAATGGTTGCTGAACAAATGTTTGTTAACCGAAGACACTTGTACAGAGCAATATGCATAAAACATTTCTAATTTTATATACACACCTGATGTGGTTTTATTCTAAGGTATCTTTTAAGGGCAAAAAATACCTTCTGTGGAATTTATAAAAATGGTTAAATTGATATCTTGCAAACAGAAATATTTATTAACTTTGCTTTACTATGCAGCTCACACTTCACATTAAGTTTGTCAACAGAGAAAGAACAGCAAAAGGAGGGGAAGAATGACCAAATTTGGTTCCATTCAGTAGCAGTAGCAGAATCCATGTAAGGTCACATTTGACCCTAAATAAACTGAATGGTAAAATGTAAGAAACTCATAAAATTGTAAAAGTATTAAGCAATTTAAGTGTTCCAAGCAATCTGGCGACTCTAACAATTTAACTCACCATGTAACTAAAAGGGACCCCAGAGGTTTAAAATAAGCTTTCAAACCATTGTTGATGTTTAGAACAATTTTGTTTCATTCCATTCTGCGCTTGTTGTACAGAGTCTGTGAGTGTATCAGGATAAAATTCTGAATCAGAAATCCAATGACCAGAGTGGCAGTGACCCAGATAACCAACTAGTTAACGCCAGCACCATGTCCTTCAAAATGCTTGGCTTGGCTCCATACCAAGTGCTGATCCATACAGCGTTTAATATTAAGATTCCACAATTGTCAACGTAAGTATCTTGTTAATGTAATATAGGACTGCGATAATTCCTTCCTTTAGAGCAAATATTTTTATTAAAAAAATAAATTTCACAGGCATACTTTTTAGGCATACTTTGTTTGACTACAGGTAGTCCTTGACTTATAACCCCAATTGGGACCGTAACTTCCAATACTAACCAATGTGGTCATTAAATGAGCCACATCTGACTTTACGACTTTTACCACAGTTGTTAAGAGAATCATGCAGTCATTAAGTGAATCCAGCTTTACCCATTGACTTTGCTGGTCAGAAGTCTAGTGAAAAGACTACAAAATAGCAATTACATGACCCTGGGACATTGCAGCTGTCATAAATATAGGTGGGTTGCTAAGCCCCTGCATTTTGATCACATGATCATGGGGAAATTGTGATGGTCATAAGGGTCATCATAAGTTATTTTTCAGTGCGGTCATAACTTTCAAGGGTTATTAAACCTATGGTTATAAGTCGAGGACTACCTGTAAAAAATAAATTAGCTACTGTATGTATAGATATGGTTATGTCCTCTGACAATATGTAATACTTCATATAAAGAGAAGTTTCCTAATGCTTTTAAAAATATCATGTTGTTAAAATTAACAGCATGAACAGAAAGTACAGGAAACAGGAAGTGCAGCTGAGCTTCTGCTTCCTGTGTCAGCTTTCTCCCCACAGCTGGACTTCTTGTATAACCCATGAGAAATGCAGGTCCACTTTATGACATTATGCAGAAGTGCAAAAGCAGAAAGCACAGTCTAAGCAACTCTTTGAGTTCTCTGCATTCGACCAGTCATCCACTCGCGAGTTGGTGTAAATAAATCTATTTTCTAATTGTAGCTTTTTGCATCCTCAGTGACACACAAAAAATATTTTTGATAGTATATTATTAGCCTAGTACAAATATACCACTAATAGGAAGAGAAACTCTACTAAAATGTTCTGACACACACAAATTCAAGATAGAAAAGACCAGTTTTAGTACTTACCAGGTGTGTGAACGGAGACTGTATATTCATTCTCAATATTTGCTGATAGTTTCAGTGGCTGACAGCTTTTAGAAGAAAATTCCACTTCCATTTTTGTTTGTCTATCCAATTTACATCTTACAATTATGAAAATGGTTGTCTGCACCTACATTTTTTTTAAAAAACACAGTAAGATCCAGGGCCTTTGTAATATTCAGTTTTCACAATACATTGATATCTTTTGGGCTTGAGGATCTAAAAGGAACAAGTTCTCCTTATTTGTGCTTGGATAAGGAAGAATGCTTGAAACTCAAATACTTTGGCCACCTAATGAGCAGGAAGGACTCACTGGAGAAGAGCCTGACACTGAGAAAGATTGAGGGCAAGAGAAGAAGGGGACGACAGAGAATGAGGTGGCTGGATGGAGTCACTGAAGCAGTAGGTGTGAGCTTCAATGGACTCCAGAAGATGGCAGAGGACAGGAAGGCCTGGAGGAACATTGTCCATGGGGTCGCGATGGATCGGACACGACTTCGCAACTAACAACAACAAGGAAGAATGCACCTTCTTTTTCAATCTTATATAGATGACTGCTGAGCCTGATAGCATTGGTTCAGAGGGAATGGAACAAAATTTATTCTCATCACAACTTGATTGTGGTGAGATTGTGGTGATTGTGGTGAGAGGAGACACTGCTGTCCTTCATTTAGCAAATTCATAAGTGGCATGCAACATTTTAAAGCATCAAAATTTGTATTTAAGCATTTAAGCCAATAACAAACATAAGCTCTGTCACTCAGCAAATGCCAACCACAATTTTCTCCCCAAACATGTATTTTTTGAAGGATGAATTTTTTTTACAAAACTACGACTAAAAAACTATAATCATTTTGCCCGCTGCTATTGACTCTTACGTTATTTTTCTGTCCATGTTGTTTTACGTCAACTATAATTTTCTATCTCAGTTTTTCACAAAACATTTGAATGCACACCTCCACATTCAATGAACACTATATTTTATTTCAGTTATTCCCAAAGACTTATTTATCCTTAAGAGTCAAGTTCAGCCTGCAAAAATATATGAAGCAGTTAGATTCTTAAAACTTTCTAAGGATTTTTCATCAGGCTTTGGTGCACATGGCTTGTGTCTCCCCTCTCCCTCCCCAACAGTTCTCTGAACCCAATCTACTCCTTTTGCAAAGAAGCTCAGATGACTAATACAACTACAGCAGGGCTTTTCAACCTTTTCACCCATTGTACCACTTTTAGGATATGGCAATATCCGAGTACCACCAGTCGCCTAGCAAGGTATCAAAACCTTGATGACCCCCCCCCCCAAAAGTGATAAAGTACAGGTAGTCCTCAACTTACAACAGTTCGCTTAGTGACTGTTCAAAGTTACAATGGCACTGAAAAAAGTGCCCCCCAAGCCACAGCCGAGCAAGACACCTGCCTGCCTGCCCGGCCGCGCTCTTCCTCCTGTCTGAGTTTTTCATTGTTGTGAGCATTTCTGTTGAGGATTGGCAGTGGGGGTGGGGTGGGGGGTATTTGGTTTTTATTCCCCCCGTCTGCTGGGTGGTTGCAGCAGGTTTTGGTCACTTCACATGACCCTGGGACACTGTGACCGTCATAAATATGAATCAGTTGCCAAGCATCTGAATGTAAATCACAAGACCCTGGAGATGCTGCAACATTCCAGGTGATCCGCACTTCTTCTGGGATCAGCAGAAGCACCAGTATCAGTGCTGCTTTCCAACTGATTCAGTGGTTCTCAACCTTTTTAATGCCGCGACCCCAACCGGGCGTAAGTCGAGGACTAAACCGGTCGTAAGTCGAGAACTAAACCGGTCGTAAGTCGAGGACTAAACCGGTCGTAAGTCGAGGACTACCCAACTGGTTGTAAGTCAAGGACTTTCCCTGCCCGGGAGCGCCACGCATGCGTGGTTCTGGCCCCTGCGCCGGCCGAGGCGTAGCTGGCAAGCGGCCGAGACGGAGCAGGCCGACCACCAGCTGGCCCAGCCCAAGGGAGGTAAGGCACCCGCCGGAAAAGGGGAAAAAAATGGCGGACAAAAAAATGGACAAAAAAAATGGCGGACAGCCTTGCTTGGCGACCCCCGTGAAATGGTCGATCGACCCGAAATGGGGTCCCGACCCACAGGTTGAGAACCACTGAACTGATTGGTGCTTCTTCAGGGTTCAGCAGAAGCACCAGGATCAGCGCCGAGCTCCAGCTGGAACCTGGCCTTGATCCTGGCGCTTCCACTGAGCCCTGACAGCCCCGAAGCACCAATCAGCTGGAAAGCGGCACTGATCCTGGTGCTTCCACTGAGCCCTGACAGCCCTGCAGCTACAGCCGTCTCTCGCTCAGGCTTGTGCGGTGCTGCCACCGGTTCAGCTCATTCCCCTCCCCCGCTACCACTTTTCTAGGATGGTTGCGTACCACCTGCCAGGTGCCAATGCACCACAGGTGGTACCCGTACCACTGGTTGAAAAGCCCTGAACTACAGGACTGACAAAATTGTAGTACAGTATTATGAAGAACCAGCTAGTTCTAGGGCAGAACTGGTTTTAAAAGGAGACATGTCTCCCTCCAGTATTTTCAACGGAAATCTTTAAAAAGTGCTGAAACTAGAAGACATGCAAGGTCCCTTCCAAATCTGTTATTCTGCTATTCATGCAGAAACTGTCAGACATGTTGTCAGTCCCCATCTCACTCTGGCAAATCCATGGCTTCAGTTCCTCCTGGACACTAAGCTCCTTCTGGAATACCAGAGAACAGCTTTGGCTGGTGTCCCACTTTTGAGAGCAGGAGACCTTAGCAAAAACTATCCATACCCTTTTACCCCTAGACTGGTTTACTGAAATAGTCTCTTTGCTTAGACCTACCCTTAAGATTACCCGAAACTATAATTGTTTCAAAACTCAGCCACACAGTTACCCTGTGCTAAGAAGGGTGGCCGGTACATTTAAGACAGACATGTCAAACACAAGGCCCGGGGGCCGGATGCGGCCTGCGACGTGGTTTCATGTGGCCTGCAAAGTCATCCTGGAAACAGTGAGGGAACGGCCCCCGCTGCCTTGGCCCTGGCCCAGGCCGGCCGGGAGCCAATGTACAATTTTGTGGTGGCCATCTATGCTGAAACGCAGTCAGTCTTAGCTCCACAAGGCCGTCTGGAAACAGCAAGGGACCGGCCCCTGTTGCGTCAGCCTCGCCCCCTGGGTGCATGCTGGGGAGGTGTCATCCTTTGTGAGGAATGAAGAAATGCACCATTCCTGGAAGTGGCCAGCAAATGGTCCTCGTCTACTTCACATATCCGGCTTGATGGGCTCCGGGGGAAGGGTTTCAGCAGGCTTTTCCAGTGGACCATGCCTTGGCACTTGCCCTGGTCCCACCCCCTTCTGCCAGAGACCCTCAGATCTGTCCCACTCCTGCCCAGACCCCTACAGGCCCCCTTGACGCAAATGATGTAGAGCTGGCCACGCCCACCCAGTAGGCCACACCCACTCCAGCCCCACCCACCCAGTAGGCCACGCCCACCCTAGCCACACCTCTCCCCCCCCCCAAGGACAACCACAATGCTGATGTGGCCCTCAATGAAATTGAGTTTGACACCCCTGATTTTAAGAAATAAAATAAAATGCAGTAGCTTACTTGCTGGCAGTTAAGAACCACTTCTGAAGTACAGAACCAATACTGATGGTGCTCTGATTACCAAGTGTCTGAATGAAACCTATCAATCCTATATGATTTGTGTCTGGGTTAACCAAGGCACCATTTCCTCCAAATTGAATTTTCTCATCTCATTTGTTCATTATGGCAGGGATGTTATAGATTTTCTCTTTTCGGGACATTGTGGAGGAAAAAGGGGAAAACAAGCCAGAAACCTGGAAACTAACCTTCTTGGTACAAGCATTATCCTTTTGGTAGATTTAAGCCAAATGTGCAGCCACAAAGATATAAAATCATTATACTTATGTCTGAGCAGAACTAGAACCTCATTAAAACCCCAGCAATAGACTTCGTTTCCCTCCCCCATAGGGTGAACTACAGAAAACAAAACTCAAATTCAACTCAAATTCATGTAAGACCCCAGATAATGTGAAATAGAAAAAGGAAATGCATAGTAAAAAGAATGTGGCAGGGAGAGAGAACCTGTAGTCCACTAAATGTTGTGAGCTGTGATTTAATTAAGCATCCTTAATCAGTGTCTATGCTGGCTAGGGCTGCTAAGGTTTTGGTTCAAGGGTATTTGGTTGCAGGTTCACCATCCCTTGCCCAAGAAAAGGAAAATCTGTTATGGAATACAATTACATATATCACGCAATTTCTTATCTACATAGTCCAACGCAAAAATTTGCCTAGCAGTGTTAAGGATAAGTCTGCTTGTGAATAGCTGTGTTATAATTAAGCTATATCCACTGCAGATGGGTATGATTTCTCTTCCAGTTCTATCAGATCACCTTTGAAGGAGTAAAATATACTGTACCCCACAGCGTATACGATCAGGCCGCACAGCAACAAGATTTTCTAATCTGGTCACTAAAGGTTCATAGGCCTGACAGCCTGGAAAACTGTCCGACACTTGCAGACTCCCAACATCCTCCATCTTTGCATCAGCCACTGAATCACAACCAGAATCTAAGAAAAGCATAAACGTTAATATGATTTCTGAAAATTTGTTTGGCTATTGGGAAATTCCATGGAAAGAACATAAATTAAAAATTAAATGCATTCTATGTAAGAAAAAAGAAATATTACTTTAAACTCAATCATGATCATATGGAGAGCCAGTTTGGTATAGAGCAGTGATGGCGAACCTTTTAGAGACTGAGTGTCCAAACTGCAACCCAAAACCCACTTATGCATCGTCGAGTGCCGGGTGGGTGTGGCCCATTGGGTGGGTGTGGCCCATTGGGTGGGCATGGCCCGTTGGGTGGGCGTGGTTACGGTGGTAACGGCAGACTGGGTGGGACTAAAAAGTTCAATCAATCAATTCCAACTTTGCAAGATCTCTTTTTTCCCCGCGAGAAGTTAAAATTGACTGATTGAACCTTTTTTTTTTTTTTTGCACACGGTGGCGGAGGACAAAAGTGAAAAGGTTTTATAAAACCCAGTTGAAGGCGTAGGACTGGGGCAACGGCGCGCGTGTCCACAGAGAGGGCTCTGAGTGCCGCCTCTGGCACCCGTGCCATAGGTTCACCACCACTGGTAAAGAGGTTACGGCCGGGGTAGGCACCTTGGCTCTTTTATGACTCGTGGACTTCAACTCCCAGAATTCCTGAGCCAGCCATGCTGAGGGGAAAGGAATTCTGGGAGTTGAAGTCCACGCGTCATAAAAGAGCCAACGTTGTCTACCCCTGGGTTATGGTATCAGAGTAGAAACTGTGAGATCATGAGTTGTAGTCCTACCTTAGACACAAAGTCAGCTGAATGTTACTCCTGGACACTGGGGGGGGGGGCACATAGAGACACTCTCTCTGCCCTAGGAAGGAGATAATGGGAAGCTACTTCCAAAGTTTTGCTAAGGGACTTGTCCAGGCAGTCACCAAGAATCAAGTCTGACTTGAAAGAACACACAAACATATAACACACAGAATGATCATATTGATCATCATATTATTATTGCACAACCTCTTAATCTGGGTCTCTTTCCAGAAAAGCTCTGATTTGGCAAATCCCTCCCCCTCTGCTGCTGCAGGTGCACATTCTATCTCATTCTGTCTGGATTTCAAGAGAACTGATGTCAATAAGCTAAAGGAAAGAGAGTAGGAAGGATTCTGTGGATGCTTTCTCCATTTCTATGGAGAAATTCTGAAAAATAACATAACATGACTAGGGACCAGGGGGTCTTAAGATCCTGTTGGTCCTGAGGAAGTGGACAGGGTCCTCAATGCTATCAATGCAGCCACCTGTCAATTAGACCCTTGTCCCTCCTGGTTGGTAAAAGCCTCCAGGATGGTGGTGTGCAGCTGAGAATATGCAACGATAAATTCCTCACTGCAAGAGGCGACATTCCCCAAGCCTTTTAAGGAGGGCCTAGTTTGCTGTCTTGTAAAATTTTCTACCTGCCTTGAAAATTTTTGTCCAGTTTCCTATCCCCCCCCTTTTTTTTTTTTAGAAAAGGTGGTTGCTTGGCAACTTCAGAGAATCTTGGATGGAATAGGTTTCCTAGACCCCTTTCAGTCAGGTTTCAGGTCCAACTATGAGACAGAGACTGCATTGGTCGCACTTATTTTTAAAATTCTGTTTTCACTTTGTCATCCTGGGGTACTGAATGCAGATTAATGAGAAAAAAATGAATTTTTTTCAACAACTGTAGCATAACAAACTTGACAAAAGTGAAGGGGGTCTGAATGCTTTCTGAATGCATTGTTAAGTAGTTGAGCTTTTTCAAAGGATAATCCTGAATCTCATTGATGCTATGCAAATAAAAATGACAGAAAATTACAGAAGTGAAAGCAATTTCTGCAATTCAAAACTTACGTAATTTTGTAACGTGTCATACCGATAGCCCTGATGAAGCATCTAATTTAACAAAGTTGCACGCTATTAAATTATCCAGGGACATTGGCCCCAACTGCTACATCATTTTTCTCCTTTGCAGCCAAATATATTTATGACATCTTTTTTCTTCCATTCAATCATGTTCATTCAATTCTTGGAGAATGCCTGGACGCCTCCCTTCAGATTTCTTGACAACTATTTTCAGAAGTGGTTTGCAATTGCCTCCCTCTTAGAGCTGAGAGACAGCGACTGGTCCACGATCACCCCAGCTTTCTGCCTAAGGTGGGACTAGGACTCAGGTTTCATGGTTTCTAGCTTGCTATCTTTACCACTACACCAAACTATCAGATTTATAACATATGAAACAAGGAAAAAAGCATCAGTTCTTTGAATTTACAGTTGCATGCAAAGTTAAATATTTTGAATACAAAAAAGTGCGAGCCTTTTTTTCAAGGAAGGTTTAGAAAACAATGCATGACGAAAGTGTGGAAAAAGTCTCCAGGTAAACAGTTAACTAACTAACTTTATTTAATTATTGATTTGATTTAATTTGATTTAAATACCACCTAACTCAGTGATGGCAAACCTTTTAGAGACTGAGTGCCCAAAACCCGCCCCCCGCCCCCACTCCGCCTCCCGCCCTGACTGCTCCGCCCCCGCCTGCCCCCTGCCCCAGCGGCCCGCAGGGCTACGCATCGCGTCCATGGCTTGCCGCAGATCGCCCAGGCAGCCGTGAAGCGCCATGGTAGCCACGCCCTCTGCCCACACCCCTCAGCATCATCTGCATGCTATGGGGTACGAGGGCAGAGTCTTGTCCCTGTTGCCTGGCTATATACTTGGCTGTGCTGCTCCGTGCGGACAGTGCCCGGGGGTGACTCTCCTCCAGGGGGGCTGCTGGTGAGGAGGGGGTCGTGGGGGGAGGCGGGGCTGGGGCGACGGCATGCGTGCCCACAGAGAGGGCTCCGAGTGCCGCCTCTGGCACACGTGCCATAGGTTCACCACCACTGACCTAACTCTAATAGATTCTGGGCAGTTCACAAAACAAAAATAAATGATACTATACAATCCAGAGTAAAGCCATGCCCAGAATGGGGGAGTGGAGACATTTTTTTTAAAAAAAGATAGCACCTTACCTGCTTCTGAAATAATTTTCATGACTGCATCAACATAGGTCTCTGCTTCATCATCATAGGTAACCTCTTTCCATTGAAACCAGTCTTTGAAAAACTCGTTGTAATTCTCACATGCTGGAACGCCGCAGAAAAATTTCACCATTTTTGATGGAGGCTGTAGAACCTTTTGCAGACTCTGAAGTACAGCAGGAATGCAGAAGCTCTGGACCAATTCAGATGACAGTAGAATAATTATACACTTGCTGTTCTTGAAGAGAACCTGTTCCTCCGTGGAAATAGCAGTTCTACGCTCCACTTTATAGCTCTGAATTTTTTGGCATGAGTGCAAGAGACTCTGGAGATAATGACTCCATTCATCAGCATCTTTTCCATATACAATCAGCACTTCGCAAGCATCAGAGTGTTGTTCTGCTGAAAAGTAAAAAAAAGTTTGATCTTACAAACGGGACCTTAAGATAATCCCCGAGTTATGAGCGCTCACGTAGTGCCCGTTTGAAGTTACGCAATAAGTGCCTCCTAGTGCAGTGGTGGCGAACCTATGGCACGCGTGCCAGAGGTGTCACTCAGAGCCCTCTCTGTTGGCACGCGCGCCACCGCCACCAACAGCAGGTCCATCAGGCCGCCACCGCCACCCAGAGCAAGAGCCCCGCCCAGCACAAAGGAGGCGAAGCGGTCGACTGGCAAGTTCAAGTAGAGGTGGTAGAGCAGAGGTCACCAACCATTATCGATGGGTGGACTGGAAGAAAAGGGAGGGGGAAGCCTTTTATATGCGTGCATGTGCGCGCGGGGCTAGTGCCTGCGTGATACTCACTAGCCCTGCCCTGTTTTTGCGTGGTGCAGTGCCTCATATCTGTACCCTGCGGTGTGGCGGTGGCCATCTTTGCACCCCCGATTTTTGCATGCCAGAGGCAGCACTCAGAGGCGCCTCCCTGCCCCCTCCCCCCCCAAGGGCACCACAATGCTGATGCGGCCCTGGCACTTTGTGATAAATAAGTGGGTTTTGGGTTGCGGTTTGGGCACTCGGTCTCTAAAAGGTTCGCCATCACTGTCCTAGTGTTTACGAGCAAGTCCCGAAATTACGAATGTTGCAGCATCACGGCAGTTGTTTGCCCTTACGAACGACTGCAAAGGCTCTGCAACATTCACCCTATTTCCTCCCCCCGCTTCCCACAACTGCTTCCCCCTCCCATCCTGCTGCACTGTACTCACTTTCCTTGCAAAGATCTGTCTCCTCTCTGCTGAGGTTTTCTGTTCTATCCCAGCCTATGTGAGTCCTTGTTAATTCACAAGGACAAACCTCTCTTTTAACAAGTAGGCTAGAAATGCAGGGAAAACAAATCCCTTTCATTAATTAGGTACAGACCTGCAAAATGTCCCCAAAGCAAAGGCAAACAGAACACAATTCAAATGGAGAATTGTTCACAGGCAAGGCAAACAGAATCTGATTCCATGAAACTTGAGTCCTTTTCAGACGGTTGCCTTCAGCAACCAGCAGCACCGCCCACACCTTCCCTTTTTATTATGCAGCCCCAAGGCGTGGCTTCTCCATGCCTTCTCCTCCTCCCTTGGAGTCGCCCCATGGCCTCCCTCTGTCCTGCTCTTGTTGCCTGTCTGCGTGTGCGAGTGTCTATGATGTCTTCCAGCTGTGAGTCCTCAGAGTCTGACTCAGCTTCCCCGCAAAGCTGGGTCTCAGCCTGAGCACGATTGGAGGGGCCAGGCTCTTCATCAGATTGTAAGTCCTGGAGCTCATCAGAGCCTTCCTCCAATTCTGATGGCCCTCCTCCTCCTCCTCTGATTCCCCGGACTCAGCTGCCGGGTCCACTGGCTGGCACGGACTCACAACACTTTCTTTGCCTTTGAGGGAGAGTCGATGGAAGCTCCTGGATGCCATAATATCACGTGAATTCAGGCACCCATCCATTTTTGCCTGAATGGATGCCTGAATTCTCGTGAGATCACGGACCCCAGAAACTTTCATTCTTGGTGCGAAAAGTATTTGCGGTTCCCGTCTCCTGCTCCTCCCCTCCCAATTCCTTTCCGCCATCGCCGGAACACTTTTCGCCTGGATTGAGACCTGACGGAGACTGGAAGCTTCATCTGCGTGCAAATGGGGCACTTGGAACTGGAGCGAATTGCTCCATTTCCAAGCATCCCATTTGCACACAAACGAAGCTTCCAATCTCTATCAGGTCTCTGTCCGGGTGAAAAGTGTTTGAGTGCCTATGGGACAATTGGAAAGGAGTGAATCGCTTGGTTTCTAAGTGCCCCATAGCCCTCAAACACTTTTTGCCCGGACAGAGACTGAAAGCTTTATCTGTGTGCAAATGGGGCACTTGGAAACAGAACGATTCAGGTGCGAGGTGGAGGGTGGTGGCAGACAGAGCCTCTGACAGTTTTTAAAAGAAATCTATGGAGCAGTGGCTTCCCTTTTTGTCCACCCTCCCCTCTGTTGCCTCTGTGCCTGGACTCTGACCTGATATTGAATAGGCAGTTCGGCTGCAGCCCCATACTCCCACCCCACACCTGATCCTGCCAGCCTGATACTGAATGGGCAGTTAGCCTGCCGCGCCCTCCCACAGGCGCTCAAACACTTTTCACCTGGACGGAGACCTGACAGACCTGACTGAGACTGGAAGCTTTGTCTGCAAAAGAGGATGAGTGCCTGAACTCGTGCGATATTACAGCACCCAGGAGTTTCCATCGACTCTCCTCTCCCTCAAAGGCAAAGAAACAGCAGCAGAGAGGAGACAGATCGTTGCAAGGTAAGTGAGTTCGGTGCGGCAGGAGGGGAGGGGGAAGCATGTGGGTAGGGTATCTTAGTGGGTTGGGGAGGCCTTGTGGGCCTGTTCCATCACTAGGGCCCCCCCATGGCCTTCTCCACCCTGAGATACTTCATGTGCACTTAATGAACCACACATTCGATTCACGAATGTGTGGGCAAAAGCAGGGAATGATCTCGTTCAAGGTACGAGATTTACTCCTATGAATCCTTGAGTTACGAATGGAATGGGCAGGCTCCATTACATTTGTAACTCAAAGACTACCTGTACTAATTGAATCAAATAGCGCTGCCATCCTGCTTTGCCCTATCACTGCTTCGCTGATGCTAGACTACCATGAACCCTGGGGGGGAGGGGCCAACAGATAGGAGGGGAAAACCAAAAAACGAAACTACTCTGAGTGCTTGCCAGAGATATCGGCCGGCCCACCCCAAGGCCACAAGCATGGCAATGGAATGTGGACTATCGCCAAGCCCACCAAGCATTAGAACTGTTGCCAAAACAATTTGTTTGAGTCCAACTGGACACCACAGAGATAATGCAGGGGAAGGACCTGGGAAAGGGGAAAACAAGTAGGCAGTTTTCACATGCAAATATCAGATCTAGCTTTTTCCTAACTTATAACCGTTTGGCTCTTTACTACGAACGCAGTCAAAGACTCTTTCTTCCTAATGACTTTGGGACAAGTCCAAAATTAAGCAGGTCAGAAGTAACAATACACCTGGAGAATCACCTCTACCGCGGAGATTGTGCAAGAGATGTCAGACTATGAAGGAGAGGAGGAGGAGATGGAGACCGGGGGGGGCAGCTGCTTCGAAACTGAGGGACAATGGGGAGTACCCCAGGCTAGAAGAAGCAGAGATCCCACTAAAAGCAAGCTCCCGACGGAAAGCCTGGTGGTCAACTGGAGTCAGGAGATTGGAGGATTGGGATAAACCTCCCCCAGAGTAATTTTTAGCCGCAGGAGCCAATCCCAAGACTGGAGCTTCACAGAGGCATGTGAGCCCATACCAGATGAACCAGACCTCCACACGACAATGCTCGAGCACGCAATTGAATTTCTGAGGGACACTTTTGACAAGCTGAGAACTCAAGACCTCCTGGGCTGCTGTACCACCACCGGTACAGCAGCCCAGCCATTGCCTGACCAGCTCCACCAATGACCAGAGTCACTCTCCCGAGAAGAAGGGACCACCATCCATTGGTGCTAGGAGTGAAATTCAATGGAGATGCGAAACAGCTGGCCTTCTTCCTAACCCAAGTGTGGTATTACATGGAAGACTATGGGGCAGACCTACTGAATGACTTGGCCAAAGTGCAGTGAGTCACTATGGCCTTCAAGTGGGAAGCCGCACAGTGGCTGGTGGCCCTCCATGATGATGATATTGTGAAGCTGCACCAGTTCAACAGATTTATGGCTGCCTTGAGGAAGTGGTTCAAAGACCCACTCAGTGACTGGAACATATGAACCAGGTCAAAACCCTCAAGCAAGGAAGATGACATATCTCAGCCTACATTCAAGAGTTCTGAATCTTGGCCAGCAAACTGGCAGACTAGCCCCAGGACATGCTGATCAAGTGCTTCCAAAAAGGATTGGCCAACAAATTGTTCTACACCTGTCTGTCCAGGGGGATGCCAAGAACCCTCCAAGGCTGGTATGTCCTGGCGGATAAGGTGGAAATCAACCTGGCCAGGTACCACACCTGTACCAACCAAGAACAGTGATGATCACTCAGGCCAGAAAAATGAGAACCCACAAAACCAGGAAAACAAAACCCCAGTCCTTGCCACAACAGGGCCAGATGCTTTTGGTATGGTAAAGAAGGTCATCAGGCAGCTCATTGCTGAGCTCCAGCACCCACAAGAACCAAAAAGGGGTGGAAAGGGGGCCCACCAAACCCAGAGAAACAGCACTCAGAGAAGTGGAGGTCGTAAAGTTTCCCCCTCCAACCAGCGATGGCAAGGGAACTCTGACCAGAGATTGTAAGGCTGGAGCAGAGAGTGTCAGCAGAGGAGGCGACAAGCCGCTGGTAAGCTGTACCATAATACCAGCAGAATGGGATGTTCAGGCATAGACCTTTGGCTGTGCCTCCTTCGCCCCCTGCCACATGACTTAGCCCACTTAGAGCCAGCTTTCCTCCTCCATTGGCCCTCCCCTGGCCATTCTCCACAGCCAATGGGTCCATGGACCTCCACCCCTCGCACTTCAATCCGGCCCATTTGCCCAGACACCCTTTCTCCTGGACCTTTGGCTGCATGGGACAAATAGCCACTAGCCAATCAGGTGGCAGGCAGAACAGCAGTAGTGCACGGCTTCTGGCATTGTGGGGGCAAATGGGGGGCACAGCAGGCAAATGACAGTGATGCACGGCTTCTGGCATTGCATGAGGAGGTGTGGCAGGCAAACAACAGTGGTCGCAGCTTCTGGTGTTTGCAGGGGGCACGGCAGGACAACTGCCCTTTCGGTGTCAGTGTCAGAACCCAGTTATTGGGAGGGGGGTGATTTCCTTATTCTATCTTCCTGCGGGTTCTGCCATACTCCTGGGGGGAGGGGGCACTACAATGTATCCTGTCCACTTGGCTATAGCTGCTACAATGTATCCTCTCCATTTTCCTCTATCTGCCCGTTCTTTGATCTATTTCCCTTACTGCCAGCCTGGGGTGAGAATGGAATGAGCCTCCAGCTATCTGCCTTATCTCTAGCTGCGGAGGAACAGGCGCAAAGACCTAACAGCCTAACAACCTTGGGAATGGTATCTTATCAACCCCATTCCCACAGAGGGTTCACACCTGGAGATTGGCTCATTTGAACTGACCAGATGGACTATTGGGGTGGGGTTTGCCAGTTGCTCTTTTAACCTATTGATTCGTGCGGGAAACCCTCAGATCCTGCCTTCTATGCCTGCTGTCAACTTCTCCTAATAAAAGTTCCTTTTAGAATGAAGCTGTTCCAGGAGTTCTGCTTTCTTGGGAAGAGGGATTGAGGCAGGTCCTTACATTAGGCAGGATCTGCAATTTTCGGTCAGCCCGGAAGGAAGACCCTTATGGTGGGGATTGTGCAAATGATATCAAACCACGGGTTGGTCACCAGCCGGGTTGGAAAATAAGACCTGGTGTCTCTTTTGGAGGCAAAAAAAACCCTAAGACTGGGTCTTATTTTCGGGGAAACACAGTATTAAGATGGAGTTGATGCTTCTGTTAATCCACTCCAAGATAGCATTTGCCTTTTTAGCAGCTGCACACAGTACTGTATCAAGTTTAACTTGTAGTTGACAAAAACCTTTTCATATGTACTACTGCTAAGCCAGACTCTCCCATACTTTTGTGCCTTTTATTTTTCCTACTTAGGTGTAGAACTTTACACTTCTTCCTGTTATATTCCGTCCTATTCATTTTAGCCCTCTACTGATGTCAATTCAAATCTTTTTTAAATCTTCTAAAGTATTAACCACCTCTAAAGTATTGCTCACCGTAGCCAGAAACTATATTCATTATATGCATCCTTGAATTCTACAGCTAGTTTAACAAGAGTAATATTCCAATCAATGGGCATTCAATAGGAAACTATCAGCAGAACAGATGGTCTTCAGTTAACAAACCTAATTAGGACTGGAATTTCCAATGCTGATCCTTAACCATTTTACCAAACTATACACGTTTTAATTTGCAAATGTAAGTACAAACTAATTTAAATGCAATATAACTTTTCTTGGAGACATTTGTGAATTTATCTGTCAGAGAAATCCAAAAATATTAATTTAGAAATATATTTAGACATATGTTAATCTCCTTTCTTCTTTTTCTTCTTGTGCCATATCCGTTATCGCAGGTTGGCGATCATGTTGGCGATCCTGTTTTTATCAGCAGCTGCACGAAAAAGTGCTGCTGAGTTTTGTCCAAACCAGTCCCTTAGATTTTGAAGCCATGATGTTCTTCTTCTGCCTGGACCTCATTTGCCTTCAATCTTTCCCTGGAGGATTAAATGGAGTATGCCGTATTTTTCTGGGTGTCGCCTCACATGTCCGAAATATTCTAACTTTAGTTTTTTAATTGTTTTGATGATTTCCCTTGGCTTTCCCAGGCAGCTTATCACCTCTTCATTTCTGATCTTGTCAACCCAGCTTCTACATAACAGCTCCCTGTAAATCCACATTTCAAATGCTTCTAGTCTCTTCAGGTGGCCTTCTGTCAGGGACCAACCATAGAGCAGGATAAAAAAAATATAGCATCTGACAAGCCTGATTTTCAGTCTTAGGCTTATGTCATGACTGCAGAAGACCTTTTTCATTTTGAAGAATGCTGTTCGAGCTTTCTCTATCCTTGTCTTTACTTCAGTGGTCATGTCCCAGCTTTCATGTAAATTAGAACCGAGGTGCGTGATCCATTAATCTCCTTTGGGAAAAAATATTTTTTCCAAAACTTTTCTGAACCTTGATACTGTTCTCTCAGAGATTTTCTATGTTTCCTAACTTTGGGTTATCTACTGTTCTGATAATATTTTCTAATCCCTCATTAACATAAATATATTGAACTGTTCAGTAATTGTCCTCAACCTTTCTAGCTCCACGAACTGGCAGCATTGGTGGTGTCAGCATCAGGGAGGTAGGAGATGGTTTTACGTACAACCTAGATTCCGTAGATGTGCAAACGAAGCTTCTTACACTTGTCTACCACTTGTGCAGCCTAATTCCCAATAGGCCACAGACTGCTACCAGTCCATGATATGGCGGTTGGGGACCCCTGCTGTATAAGACCTAAAACAGATTCCTACAGAATGCCATTTGCTCTCTCCTTCCAACTTGGAGCCATTATTCTTTGGATATGATTGTTCAACCAGTTCTATATCTATGGAATGGGAATACCATTCTATACCAGAATTTCATGGGAAATTTGTCAAAAGCTTTGCTGAAGTCAAAGCGCCCTCTGCTGCATTACCACGGTCAACTAAACTATTCTATCAAAAGAAGAGATCACGCTGGTTTAGATTTTTTTTTTTCCTGTTCAATCATGTCCAAATCCTGGAAACTGCCTGAACAAGTCCCTACATTTTTTCTTGGCAGGGTTTTTCAGAAGTAGTTTGCCATTGCCTCTTTCCTAGGGCTGAGAGAAAGTGACTGGCCCAAGGTCACCCAACTGACTTCACGCCTACGGCTCCCAGGTATGGTCAGCTGACTCCATCGCTGACTATAGGGGGCGAAACTTTGGCCCCCTCGGAGAGGGTTCGCAATTTGGGGGTCCTCCTGGATCCACGGCTGACACTGGATGACCAGTTGACGGCTGTGGCCAGGGGGGCGTTTTACCGGGTACGCCTGGTGCACCAGTTGCGGCCTTTTCTGGACCGGGATGC